>NW_020229273.1:0-122500 GCF_003227725.1 Camponotus floridanus | reverse complement strand
ACACACACACACACACACACACACACACACACACACACACACACACACACACACACAACACACACACACACACACACACACACACACACACACACACACACACACACACACACACACACACACACACACACACACACACACACACACACACACACACACACACACACACACACACACACACACACACACACACACACACACACACACACACACACACACACACACACACACACACTGTTGATAAACATAAAATGAAATCGCACTATTTTATTCTCGACGTAATTTTTTATTTAAATATATCATTAATTTTTGTACATAGTTATGACAACTATTTTACACAATTTTTTTTAATACAGCAATTTTTTATTAAAATAATTTTTTGTAAAATAGTTCTATACAATAATGTTTTACTACTGAGATGACTCGACTTCTTTTTTTTACCTTTTTTTGAAAAGGTAATTTTTTTAGGATATCACTAATTTTTGTAGACAATTAAGAAATAAATATTTTGCACATTAACTTTGTTTAATGTAACATTTTTGTAGTTTAAATAATACTATGTCTTGTGCATAAAACAGTTTTTTACAATAACATAAATTTTTTTACAATTTAATACTTACACATGATTAACTTTTTTATACTTTTTAAAAAAGTAATTTTTGAGAATATGTTAAATATCCAAATAAATAAGCAAAGAATCTGCCACCAGCCCCGTCATTTAAAATATGACGATCTTCTCTACTTAATATACTTTTTGCAAACTTCGTAAAGTTAAAATATTAACAAAGCTACATTCTTCAATTATTATAATTCCAGGTGAAGTTCACTTTAATAAAATTTTAATTTTAAGTTTAGTTACAAACCTTCGACATTTTCAATGAAGAAAAATCGTCTCTAAATAACTTTAGAAATCTGTTATTAATGTTACTAGATAGTGTGATAGTGCAGGATGCATATAGGACTGCATATAGGATGAGTTTTTTGTGTATCAATTTTTTTATGTGAGGGATTACTGCCCAGGTAGCAAGCACACGTCATTTTGACATTCCAAACTAGTCATTTTTGGTCATATGTTGTCAAAATGACTGATTATTGTTACATGACTTTATATTGACGTCTTGCTGTAACATTATTTTGACGTCATTTTTCAGTCATGAAGTGACTATTATTTTATTATGAATGTCATTAGTTAGTACACTGCGCGACAACGATTCGTTCCGTGGCTCCTCTCTTGCGGGACAAGGGAAGCGTAGAAGTGACCGATCAGCTGGCAGCGTGGCAGTGGCTGATTGGTTAGGGGCTACGCTCCCCTTGCCCCGCGAGAGCGACCATGGAACGAATCGTTGTCGCGGAGTGTACATTGATCCCATAAAAAAAATCTTTTAAAATTTTTTATATGACATGACTTATTTCACGATCAGACTTTTTATATATATATATATATATATATATATATATATATTTATATATTTATTTATTTATATTTATATTTATTATATATTATATTTTTATATTTATTATATTATATTTATGAAATAGAGAGATGAATTGAAAAGTTTAATATTACTGGCAATAACGAAAGGAATATTACTGAGATATTACTGAAATAGTCAAAATTATTAACTGATTCTTTCTATAAAATATTACTGATTTACAGCGCTGTACTTATATAATAATTACTGTAATCAGTGATTATTTACTGTTTTTCAGTCATAATACACTGACTCACTTTTAGAGAGTGCTTTATTCGACAACATTATTAAATATATTATTATGCTAAGAGAAAGACGTCAAAATGCGGTACATGTCATGATGTCAGGAATCTGTGACATTAGATCGTCACTTTTACGTCTTAAAAACGTCAATTCATGACGTCAAGAATAATCAGTGAATGACCAATTTGAAACATCAAAATGACGTGTGCTTGCTACCTGGGTGATTGCAATTGCAATAAATTAATCGATACATAGGTAGCAATTATTGGATAAGTATTACATTCGATATGCATGGTCGATTCAAATAATTAACATCTATAAGTACTTTCCGATTCACACATGATGCGCATAAAGTGATAGAAAATGTATAATAATATGCGTAACATGAACTATACATTTTCTGTCACTTCATGCGCATCATGCGTGAATCGGAAAGTATATTATGTACCGATCAATTCATTCCAATTACAGTCGATAATTTCTCGCATGATAAAAAAATTATACATCTCTCACAGCGCCTCTTTCGTCAAACGTGCGACCCATACAAGAAAAATATGTAAAGAATGTAGCTAGCCACGACGGTGACGTTTCTTAATCAAAAAGGTTCACATTGAGACTTTGCATCGTTATATTTCTGCTTATAGAGCATATAGAGCAAAAATAAAGACACTTTCCTTATATAAATCGAACCCAAGCAATTGATTGAACCTAATAAGAATTTGATCGATTCAGCGGTTATTGAGAACCGATAATATGCATTACTCGCAACTTAGCCATTCGCGTAAAGATACACGGTGTATCTTGCGCCTGAGTGATAATGACTCGACTTCAAGACACTACCGTGTCTCTTGATAAGATTCTAAGAAAATTAAACAAAATATACGCATTAAATAAACGGTTTCTAGACAAAATAATTTTAAAAAAAACTTTCTCTTTTATTGACATAAAATTTCTTTCGAACTAAAAGAAGGGGGATCCCGCGCATGACGCACATAAATCTTTTGTTCAATACATATGTTTTTGCTACAGAGGTTCTACGTAATATTTTTTACCTGCATGCAAGATAGAAGATAATCTTAAATATTTTTAGGATACGATGAGGGTAGATAAAGGATTATCTAAATATTAGGAAATAAATAGGAAAGGAATTATTTACTTTACCCAATCTAATCGTTACCTCTGTGCTCTGTACAAAAAACTTTTGTTCAATATTATGTTCTTGCCATAGTGGGACAGCGCACAGAAATATTGATTAGATTAAGTAAGGTAAATAGTTCGTTTTCTATTTATTTCTTAATATTTAAGATATTCCTCTATCTTACATATTTTATCCTTATTGAATCCTAAAAATATTTAAAATTATCTTCTATCTTTCATGCAGGTAAAAGACGTTGATTCTCTATGGCAAAGATAGATGTATTGAATAAAAAATTTATGTGCGTCAGCCGAAGGACCTCTCCCTTTCTTTTAGTTTGAAAGAAATTTTGTGTCCATAAAAGCAAAGTTCTTTTTACAATTATTTTTCCTAAAAATCTTTTGTTTACTTTATCCGTACATTTATGGCAAAAATAGATGTATTGAACAAAAGATTTATGTGCGTCAGCCGAAAGACCTCTCCTTTTCTTTTAGTTCGAAAGAAATTTTGTGTCCATAAAAGAGAAAGTTTCTTTAAAATTATTTTTTCTAGAAACCGTTTACTTAATGCGTATTTTGTTCAATTTTCTTAGAATCCTATATGTGTTACACGTGAGTTTTAGAGATTTTATTGTAGTTAATATTAAATTTTAATTGCAAAAACAATTATTCATAGCACACAAATTTAAGCATACAAAATCTAACATGATTAGAATGGTACGAAACATTTTACAGTGAAATTATTAGATTAGGAAATGTGCATTTAAAAAATGCATTATTAATAAATAATTATCTACAATTTACTAGGTTATCCTTTTTCTTTTATCAAAGTTGATATCAACACGTATTAATACTGTTATCTATACATGATATACAATGAATACAGTTTAATTACACATGCAAATGTCGAAAGTAGGATTGATTATATAATCACAATTGATGTGATATCAATCGATATCGAGACAAAAGAATCAATGATCAAATATTTTATCACAAGGAAATACCGATTTCTGAAAATAGATTTCGAGAAAATGAGTTTCCTATCTTTTCTTATGTTAAAGGTACACGTGGAGAATAAAAGTGTCGCATCTTTTCGGTTTTCTTTCACAAGCATGCTCACGTGACAATTGTGGTGGGAGATAGCTCAAAATTTTCAAGCCTGCAGGTATACAGTCTGGAGTGAAGGTGGAGAAACAGTTGAGAATTTTCGTAGCAACTGTACTGCAGTAAATATCGTGCGCTTTCTCATAGAAAATTAATTATATATGAGAATAGTTGTGATTATCTTAAATTACATTGTTTACAGTGTTTTACTGAATTCTTTTCGTAATGGCTTCGATAATGTGCTTACCTGAAGAGTTGATAGCTCGTATTCTTAGCTATAATGATATCAGTATTGAGGATATCATTAACTTCAGATGCACGTGCAAACAATTCGAGTGGGCAGCCAAATACGGCAAGTATTGGGAGAAAAAGTTTTCTCAGAGGTAATTTTTTACTTTATGCATTTTTTACGGTATTATTCCATTAATCACGCAATGTTTCATTTGAGTAATATAATAAATATAATAAATATAATATATTAATAATATAGCAATGAGAAATGAAATCTTGAAAATTACAAATTTTACATGTTTATTTTGTTAATTTAATTATTTTTTGTTTCATTAATTTTAATATAGTAACCTATTTTATAAATATAGAATAATAATAGAATAATAGAATAAATATAGAATAATGTGTATGTGTGCGTGTGTGTGTGCGCGCGCGCGCGCGCGCGCGAGCGAGAGAGAGAGAGAGAGAGAGAGAGAGAGAGAGAGAGAGAGAGAAAGGGAGGGTGGGAGGGAGAGCTAAGTAATTTTTTATATAACAATTACGTTATAAAGTTTAGATAATAGAGTAATGTAAATACTACTTTATATTTTTCATTATATTTACTATTATTATATACATTCTTATTGTAAAATTTAAATTTACAATTGATAAAGATTATATATTTCTAGGCAATTATATTTTATTGAGAGTTAGATCGCGCGCGCCCTAGACGCGAAGTATGATTATTTGTGCAAGATCGATAAATTGCGTGCTATATGACATAGCGGATCGATCTCAAATCAGAGAGTCATTACGGATCATCCAGCAGACACACACGTTTTATTTACGTCGAACCTTTTCCTGACTTTGTACACTGTTGAAATACTGCCGTGAATATATTCTGATGTAACGGTGCATTCCGATGCACCGTTTCGAATTCCCGGCAATGCTATCAGCCGGAAGCGGCAGAACACCCGCCGGGCAAGGGCAGGGGCGCGGTGCGCCCACATTTTTTATTCCTTTGTTAAACGAAGACCGGAGTCGTTAAATCTTGGAGTTATTAAACGGCCGAAAATTGCCGAGCGGAGCCGACGCGGCCCGAACTACCGACCGGCGAAAGCCCGCGCTCGGCGCACAACCGAACCCCTCCGAACGGGCCCGACCGTACCGTTCCGCATTAACCCGTTCGGAATAAAGTCACTAGATTAACAAAGTACCGCATTTTTGATCTCAATAAGATAAGCTGGAGCAAAAATGGCGTCCAATAGTATAGATATGGGCTGCGATTGTTGCATTTCTTCACACAACAACCTGGCATTTTTGATATTTTCTTCTTTTTCTGCGCAACAGAAGAAGTTTTCTCACCTCACGCACAACAGGACACAGGACAGACTAGGATCAAGGTTAGAAAAATTGCACTTAGTATAGATAGCTACACAAAGTGTGCACTATCGGACGTCATTTTTGCTCCATCTTATCTTATTGAGATCAAAATTGCGGTACTTTATTAATCTAGTGACTTTAGTTCGGAAGGGGTAACACCGCCGCGCGCCAACGCGGGTAATTAGCCGGTATAAAAAGGCCATATTTCGGCTGTATTAGCACATTCTCCTACTCTGCTCTTGGCCGTATGCTCAAGAGAATTTTCCGAAAACCTAAACTGAAACCGGCACAATCGCCCCGATCAAACAGGTCGAGAGTACTCTGCCTGAGCCGAAAGTTCTCGCTATCGCGTGGGATACTGCCTCCATCCGCTCCTCCGCATCCCGGCTGGAATAATTCCACGGAAGGTGGAATTCAGAGCCGCCCCGCTCGAGAGTCTCGAGGCCAACCGTGCCGAACGCGAGCCTGAAATATCGAGCACGAATTTCCCTTCGAGGAATTAGAACATATATTCGCGAAACCCGACAGCTTTTTCGCCGATTACGGAATTCCCGGAACGACGGGATTCCCCGTGTAAGAAACGCGGCAAAAACACCGCCACAACAAACGCGCGGTCATCGACCGATTCCGAGCGCATAGACACGCGCGACATAACAAGCGTCGCGTACACACACATTTATACACACACGCATTCATACAATTGCTTTTATACACGCGCATTTATACACTCGTTTTCATACACTCGCATTTATCCACTCGCATTTATATATACGCAATTATGCACTTTCAGTTATACTTTGTACACACACACTTTACCTGAATAAAGTATTCTTTTATCTTTAACTCGCTCACGATTAATTACCGAAATCCGACGAGCTATTCGCAATTTACTCCGGAAAATCGGACCGTTACACTGAAATATTCTTCGCATTCAAGTTACTTCTTGTTAATCGGTTATCCGGACTTTAATTAATTTACATTGCCTACATATATATATATATATATATATATATATAAAATACATATATATAATATATATATAATATATATAATATATATAATATATATAATATATATATATATATATACCTACATATATAATATATATATATATATATATATAAAATACATATATATAATATATATATAATATATATAATATATATAATATATATAATATATATATATATATATATACCTACATATATATAATATATATATATATATATATATATATATATATATATATTTATATATTCCTTTTTTTTCCTTTTTTGACATTCCTTCTCCCGCTCGAGTCAATTTAATTTGAAAACTCGAGAATTCTTCTCTCTTTCTCATTTTTGTCAACCTCATCGGCCTACATATTATATATTTTTCTGCATATTTATGTTTTCTACGTAAAGAGACAAAAAGATTGATTTTTTAATTGATACTTTGAATATTTCAAAAAATTTATTTCTCTGAAAATTTATTATTGATGCAATAACCATTTGCAATAGCCGTTTGATGTAATTTTCAATAGTTTATTAAAGTATTTTTCGTTCTAATTTTAGGTGGCCTTTTGCGAAGAAATTTTGTGACAAGATATTCAAGGAAAATGAGCAAAAAGAATCTGAAAAGAACGAACAGAAGAATAAAAAAAGTTTAAATTTTATGGAAACGGGCATTAAGTGTGCGAGACAATTACGGAATTACGTGTCTCAATTCATTCATGATCATTTCTATATCCACTTCGATTTTTCAATAGATAATTTCATAAATTTGGAAACTGTATTTTGTTTTGATAAAGATTTAAATAAAATAATTTGTAAGCCTGATAATTTTATAAATATTTTTTTCTTTATGGATGAGATTAAAAGCTTGCTTGCCCAATCTCCACGGTAGGTACAAAATTAAATTGTTTTTAATATACAGGGTGTCCTAGACCACCCGTACATCCCTTTTCTTTCAAAAGCATTTTAGAGAAAAACGTTTTCGACAAAAAATTGTATGGTTTTGAGGAGAACATAAGATGGTGTCATTGGTTTGACCTTGGATGGCATCGTTAAGATCAGGTCAAGGACACTTTTAATTTTTTAAATGGAACCATCTATTTTTTATTATATATTCTTACAGCTTATGTCGAGAGCTTTCCAAAACACTATAATAAAGTATTTCTTCATTGAGTACTTTTCAAGTTATGAGGCTTGAAATCATTTTTTAATTTTACATAAACCGTAAAATATCTAGTAAAATATTCATTTTTCGATTATCTCACCTTAATAATTTTATGTACAAAATAATGAGAGGAATCAATTGGTGTGAAGAAAAAACATAGTTGTTTTTAAGAAAAAAATATGTAATTTGCAATTAACAATTACATATTTTTTTTTTTAAAACAACTATGTGTTTTCTTTACACCAATTGATTCCTCTCATTATTTTGTACATAAAAGTATTAAGGTAAGATAATCGAAAAATATATATTATATAATATTTTACTAGATATTTTATGGTTTATGCAAAATTAAGAAATGATTTCAAGCCTCATAACTCGAAAAGTACTCAATGAAGAAATACTTTATTATAGTGTTTTGGAAAGCTCTCGACATAAACTATAAGAATATGTAATAAAAAATAGGTGGTTCCATTTAAGAAATTAAAAGTGTCCTTGACCTGATCTTAACGATGCCATCCAAGGTCAAACCAATGACACCATCTTATGTTCTCCTCAAAACCATACAATTTTTTGTCGAAAACGTTTTTCTCTAAAATGCTTAGGTTTTGAAAGAAAAGGTGTGTACGAGTGGTCTAGGACACCCTGTATATATATATATATATATATATATACAGGGTGTCAATTAAGTCCCGGGACGGCTGAATATTTTCTCATGTAAGGTATTTTTGAAAAAGGTCAAGGTCATTTCTGAAGTAATTTTCAACGAGGAATTCAACGGTGACCTTCAATTTGACCTTGAGCTTGACCTTCAAGGTTATTTGAAGGTCAAAGTGGTTTTTTTAAATAGGAACCCCTATTTTTGATTGTATATTCTTATAGCTGACCTCGAGAGCTTTCCAAAACACTATAATAAAATATTTTTCCCTCAAGCATTTATCGAGTTATGATGCTTCAAATCATTTCTTAATTTTACATAAACCGTAAAATATCTTGTAAAATATTCACTTTTCGATTATTTTACCTTAATACTTTTATGTACAAAATAATGAGAGGAATCAATTGGCGTAAAGAAAACATATAGTTGTTTTTAAGAAAAAATATGTAATTGTTAATTGCAAATTACATATTTTTTCTTAAAAACAACTATATGTTTTCTTTACGCCAATTGATTCCTCTCATTATTTTGTACATAAAAGTATTAAGGTAAAATAATCGAAAAGTGAATATTTTACAAGATATTTTACGGTTTATGTAAAATTAAGAAATGATTTGAAGCATCATAACTCGATAAATGCTTGAGGGAAAAATATTTTATTATAGTGTTTTGGAAAGCTCTCGAGGTCAGCTATAAGAATATACAATCAAAAATAGGGGTTCCTATTTAAAAAAACCACTTTGACCTTCAAATAACCTTGAAGGTCAAGCTCAAGGTCAAATTGAAGGTCACCGTTGAATTCCTCGTTGAAAATTACTTCAGAAATGACCTTGACCTTTTTCAAAAATACCTTACATGAGAAAATATTCAGCCCCGGGACTTAATTGACATCCTGTATATATATATGTGTGTATGTATGTATGTATGTATGTATGTATATAAATTTTCAGAAGAGCGGGTTGCGACCTAACGGAAAGATATTGCAATATAAAATTGTTTTATTATCTGAGGTACCATTTGATAAGAGAGTATTGGGAAAGATTTGAAGAACAACCTCACAAAAAGCTACTTTTGGAACTAGGTGCTACTATTATAGTACAAAGGTTCCAACCCCAAAAGGATGTATTTTATTCGATCATAAAAACGTCACTAGATAATATTGCATTAGAAGTATTGAATTATCTCAGAGAAGAACATCCTGACCATTCGATATTTTCAACGACTGCTGAAAATTTTGCCTATTGGAAGAACAACAATATCGACGATAATCATTGGGATGAAATGGAAGGAACGCAAATTATGAATGCACTCGAGGAATATATCTTTGACAAATTAAACTTCAAACTAAACAAATCGAAAAACATAGATTACATGTGTATAGATAATGTAAGTTATTAAAGATTTATATTATAATACATTGAAATTATGTCCAATTATGTCATAAACATGATCGTATATTTGATCATATTATTACGTTAAAAGCACTTCTTCCCTCTCTTTTTCTCTGTAATTAATTTATTGTATTGTAATTATTGACACAGGTCTTAGAAAGGAAATGTGGCGAGGAAATAATTTTATTTATAATATATCAGAGTGTGGCGAGAAGACTTGGCCTACGTTGCGATATAATAAAGTTGCCACATTGCTCCCGTGTATGTATATTTTGGAAGCCAAAATAGTAAGTATAATATTAGATTAATAGGTATCCGAATTTGTCGGTTTTTTTCTTCTTATCACACACACGCACACATATGTAACTTGTTTTATTGTTTATAGTGTCACGAGTAGTTTAGAAGATGTAAGATGTTTTAACTTAAGTTATGCCACATTCCCGGATTGTCTCGTCGAGCAACGGTGTTCTGAAAAACCTTTAGCAATAACAGCTGAAGAGGTATTACTCATATGATATGATTTTTCTATAAATTTAACTCTAATCAATTTATTAAACTTGTAACATCTTGACAAGATATAAGCCAATGAAACACTTTATATAGGCAGAAAAATATACAATTTCTTCTTTTCTGTTTGTAATAGGAGATCTATATGCGTGTTACATCTTTTTTCAGATACGGCAGAATTTGATAGAAATACTTATATGTATGAACGTAGAATGGTGTAAAAACACTTTAGCGCCTATGCCGCCAAAAGCAATTAGAGACGTCTGGGATATAAATTTAAGAGAGGTATTTTGACATTTTATATATCACATATTATTATATAATAATAATAAAAAATCTCTGACATTTTTTCTGTCTGATTACAATTATATATATATATATATATATATATATATATATATATATATTTACATTTATATATAATTTAATTAGCTGTAATTGAAAAGCTTTCTACAAAATTCCATTTCTAGAAATTACTTGACAAGAGATAGCCATTAATATCTGATTTTACATTTTCCAGCTCAATTTTCACGTTTATATAAAAAAACAATCAAATATAAGACCGAAGGAAATAAAATTTGCGGTTGGAATGATTGTAGCACATAATCATAAAAGATTTGATCACTCTTTAAGTAGTTCTGCCGGTGTAATAGTCGGATGGCACCGATATGAAGATCATGTGATGTTCCCTAGATACAATTTAAGGAAACCGTTAAACATTCTCTGTAGCAATTTTAATAGTAAAACACATTACATAATACTTGGTGAAAATAATAAAACGTATTACGTCGAAGAGGGTATGAATATCATTTTAAATTACAATTGTACGAACTCGCCTCTTTATATATAACATAAAATCAGGACATCTTATTTTATTTAGATTTATTTTAGATATTTTAGATGTTTATTCTTTTTATACTTTAGTTGCCTTATTTTAATTATTATTTTATTTATATAATCTTATTTGATCTATATATGTTATTTAGTTCACCATATATTAATTTATTTTTTACTTTTTACTTTAGATGCTATAACTAAAACAACGCCGAAATGGATCGATAATAACGAAATAGGGCTCTACTTTTGTAAATTTGAAGACACGCATTATGTGCCAAACGAAATACTGGCGACATGTTACCCACATGATGCCGCTATAACTGCAGCAATATCTGACGATTAGATAAAAATACATAAATTGTATAATGTGTGTAATATTTAGAATATATAAAACTTTCGTTAAATATCATGTTATATAAAACTTTTGACAAATGTTATATTAAAAAACCAAGAACTCACCTATTATTAAGTCAAAATATAATATTGCTCTGATAACGAATTAATAATATTAAATGTTATAATCATAAATTACCTTCAGATCTATATAAAATGTGTTTCACTAATAATAAAAAATCGATAAGAAGTAAGAGATTATTAGAAATATTTCTTCACAGAATTCTGTTTCTTGGCATATTTTAAACAGGGAAAATTCTTTCATGAATGATAATATGCAGTCTAATTGTAAGTGTATTTAACTAAAATGTGAATATATTTTAATATTTTTTGCATAATGTTGCTAAGGACTGGTATCTCCAATCTTATTATGAGATTTATGAAAATATTTCATTATATTGTTATCTAGATAAAAGAGAGATAAGATGATAATACGCATTCTTACAAAATCCTTATAATTAAGGAAATCATTTTGTAGATTAAATTATATTTTAGAGTTCTATTAAAATTCGCATTATATTTTAGAGTTCTTTATTAAAAGTTAATAATTTAGCTAATATAATTTAGTTAATAATAAGTGCATAATTTTTTGGATTTTATAATTTACATTTAATTTCTCTTTATAAGAAGAATTTTATGTTAAAGTAAAATATTTGTGAATGAGAATTTATTTTTAATATCACAAAACAATTGTGAGCTCTCACTTTCTTATCGAGTATTCGATAGTAAACGAAATATACAGTAGATGCAACGACAATAAAGATATATTATCATGATAATTTCGGGTTGTCGAAAAATATTTCGCTGTGAAAAATGAATATTTAATAGCAGGATGCTTTCCTATATTTCTCGCGACGCGCAAACATTTCCAAATGTTTGACAACCTGACATTATCATGATAATATATTATTCTCTCATCACAGCGTCCCATTCTATATTATCTCTACAATCGAATATTTAACAAAAGAGTCACTATCGTTTTGCAACATGCAAGGAAACATGCTAAGATATTATTCTAGAAATCAATTCTTCTTGTCGCAGATAGGTATTTGGCCTTATCAGTCTAAGATGATAAAGATATTGCTACCGTGTTTTATAATAAGCAGCTTATTATCTATTCTTGTACCTCAGGTAATATGTACGCTTTTTATGCATTTAATTGTATTATCATGGTAAATGTAATTAGCTAAATATTATCGAACGATTCGATTTCTTTCCAATGAAATATTTTTCTCACACAATATATTTTCTTTCTCTCAGTATAACTAATCGATATTATTACTATCTTATTATTATTAATAGGTGTTTTTGCTGTACAACAGTTGGGGTGATATGAATATGACTGTCGAAGGTATAGTTAATATTATCCTTGTCACTGGCGCTACAACAAAATTAGTTAACATTGTTACGAATAACAAAAAGGTTCGAAAATATTCGACTTTGATACGTGTAATGTGTTAATTATGCATATACGATTTTTGTTTCACAGTGAAAACATATTTTAGAAAAAAAGCATATTTTGAATAAATTATAATTTTTGGTAGAGAATTATATTCATAATTTTATAACATATGCCATAAAATGATAAAGATGAAATGATAAGTTATTACATACAATGTTATTACATACAAAATTAATAAATGCAATTTTAAATCATACATGTATGATGATCATTCAAGTGTTTTTTGTAGAAACACACACAGAAAATCACAAATATAACGTGATCAAAGAGTGAGCTTTAATTTTTATCTTTCATGAATATTGAATGTTACGTATATTTACGTATAATCACAAATAAAAAAAACTACTTCGTTATGTATAATTCTCACTTTTATTATATATAGGATGTCTCACAATCTTCACCTCGTGAAATAATTTAATAGAATATTCTAGAGATAAAATAGAATAAAAAATCTTAATACGAAAAAAATTGAGGAGTTTTTAATAGTTTTCAATTTATAAGCGATTAAAACTTGCAAATAATATCGCGTAAAACTCGCGCACTCAGGCCCATATCTACACATATACACGTACCGATCTCTCAAATGTTATTGATTTTTTTCAAGTCAGGTGATATTGATTTTTACTGCACAGCTGATCTTATTTTGTCCTTTCTTACGTGCGTGTGTTTCATATATGTACATGTTATATGCATTATGGCGATTAATTATCGAATTATGAATAATATATGGAAAATTTAACTGCTTTTTAAATAAAAATTTAAATAGTTGATTAATTATCATATTTAAATAGAATTATAAAATCTAATATTTTCATTTAAAAAAGAAGAAACATTTTTTTTAATCAAACAAAATATTTGTTTAAGAGAGAAATATATTTTTTTAAATATTTTTTTAAGAGAGAAGTGAACTTATGTGGTTTTAATAAATGAACTAAATAAAATTAAATCGTTTTTTTTTACAATGATTTAATTTCGTTTTTAACGGTTAATTATTATTTTTAGTTATTAATTTTATATTTATTTACGGATGTTGTGAGACACCCTGTGTAATGTTTCTTTATTTAATTTTTATTGTTAGTTACAATATTTGTTACAAGTAATGGACGAACATTGGCGGCTCTTTCATGGCAAGTGCGAGCTTCATATTTTAAAGCGTTATGCTAACATTGGCCAACTAATAACAAAATATTACTCAGGTAATTGGATAATTAGTTTTAAGTTGCAAAACAAATTTTATAATAATTTAATATAGTTAATTGCTTTAAACCTACTGATTAGTGTTCAAAAATATATTAAGTTGTGCAGAAAATTTTAATATTATAAAAAATAATTAAAAAATAATTAAAAATAGTTATTATATTAACAATGTATGTTTTTTGCAGTATACATTAACATATTCGTAGTACTGTTCTTGTCAATACCGTTGATACCAAAAATTCTAGATGTCGTAATACCGTTGAATCAATCACGGCCATTTATATATGTGCTTGAGGGAGACTGGGGAGTAGACAAAGAAAAATATTATTATCCAATTATGTTGCATTGCTATCTTGCAATTATAGTTGGTACTAGATGTTTGGTGAATATTGATACTATGTATGTGGTATGTGTGTTGCATGGTTGTAGTTTATTTAATGCTATTGGGTAAGTAAAGTAAAAGAGATATTTTATTACTTCATTTTCATAAATTATTAAATAATTATTCCGGCTTAAAATAGATCCCGATGCAGATTGTTTATAATTTTAATAATATAATTTACATTTTTCCAAGCATTCGTCTTGAAAATATCTTGTCTAAGGCTAAACTTATGCAACACGAGCAAATAATGAGCTTAGAATACGCAGTAATAAAAGAATATTATTCTGAAGATTATCATGAGATGATTGCGTGCTTAAAAAAACATCAACTTGCAATAAAGTTCGTATTGTGGAAAATTTTATTATAAATGACAATTTTGTCAATATTATTTAGTCATAATTATTACACATAAAAGATTCTGCTATCTTTTTTCTGCTATCTTTTAGATACATTTATATGCTAGATTCTACATTCAAACATGCGACATTTCTCATCTTATTTTTGAACGTAATGATTCTGAGTTTAGTCGGACTACAAGTAAATAACAACTTTAGTCAATTATTAAAAGTACCTAGAGGTACCAAAAAAAGTTTAGTTTTTAATGTTTTATGCGTATAGAAAATTTTTGCACATATTCATATATAAAAAGAATTATAAAACAATATATTTAAGTGAGAAGAGTTTATATTTCTTTAAATTTTCGATTTTTTTATTGAAATAAAAATCATAAAAAACTAAAAACTCGAATGTTTATAGAAATTTCGAAATTTAAATCCATTATAGCTAATCAATAAATTTGGACAAACTCAGGAAGTGATAAGATTTGGATGCATAGTTATGGGATCGATCACTCACCTCTTGAGCATGTGTTTACCTGGACAATTACTTTTAGATAGAAGTATAGAAATTTTCGACAAAGCGCAAGTATCCAAATCGTGTTTTAATTTAAATTACATTAATTATTAAAATTACTATAAATGTTAATTATTATAATTATTTCGGAAACTATATGATCGGTTGAATGAAATGTCTTTATAATATCTCTAATAATTCTATCACATAAAATATTTTTATCGTGTAGGTATAGTGCACAATGGTATATGTTTTCGCTAAAAACAACAAAGTTATTGAGTATACTTTTACATAGAAGTTTGGTACCTTGCACGTTGTCGGCTGCAAACATGTATATTATGTCGATGACTACGTTTAGTTCCGTACGTTCACTTTATTAGGACAGGCGTGGAAAATCTTTTATATAATAACCGTTATAATATTATAATATATTAATGTCCTTTTTTAAGGTGATGCAAACAGCCATGTCATACTTCACTACCTTTTTATCAGTCAGCTAAACATGTAAACTAAAATACTGCATTTAAAAAATCGTTAATTTTTATTAGTATATATTACTGTTATAAAATATATTTAAAATCATTGTAATAAATGTTAATGTTTCCTGTATTAAAAATGCGTATTTCTTTTTTATTATCAAAGTCCAGTCAATAATATATATCAATATTTAGATTCATTTAGATTTCATATGGAAGCAAAGTAATATTTAAGACTTTAATCGAAATAATATTCAATCATGTTTTGCGGCATGCGGAAGATAAAATAAATGTTTCATGCTAAATTTTCAGCTATAGAAGACAGTGTTATTATAAATTTTATTCAAAAGTTTTATATCTTTCCGAATATATATACTACAATATTTTATACTTACATTATACTACGCTGTACATTTTATAATATGCTTGCCGTAACAAATTTTTTATAGAGTATTAAAAAATTATAGATTAAAAAAAATTATACCCAGCAAATAATATAATAGCAGCACAATACTGACAACAAAGTTATAAATTCTTTTTTAACAGAGTCATTGATTTCTTTACAAAACGTTTTAAGGATGTTTTATATGTATAATCCCAGCAAAAAATAGCTGAAAATCAATATTGACGAATATATCCACTTTTGTATTTTGAGTAAGAAATTGTGTGGAATATTACAATTTGATCTTATTGTTAGCTACAGTGCAGAGATGTATTTTTTAATATTTATTGCGTTTTTACTGAAATATTCCGAATTTTGTTAATCGAAATGATTAACTTTTGGCAGAGAATTTCGCCTTGTGACAGATAGATGGCTAACTTCATTGAATTATATTTAATATCTTTTGAACTAGTTAGTACTTGTATAATATTATTTGACCAAATATTTCCTCTGTATCTAAATTTTTGCAAATTTTAAACAAATTCTGAATATTATTTCCACGTGTTTTTGTCATTTGAATCGACATGATTATACGTTTCCCATAAAAACACATGTTAATTCGGTGTAAATTAAAATCCTTATAACTTGAACGCTTTCGGTGTAAATTAAAATCCTTATAACGTGAACGCTTTAGTGAATCGATTTAAAAATTGTAATGAAGATTCTACACATATGTAAAGACATTCTGTATAATTTTCATTAAATTCTCAATATTTTGAAAATAGGTACAAAATATCCTTAAAAATAAATAACTCTTTTTGTGTTTCAAGTCTGTGATTCAATATGACTTACTAATAATATACATATACATTATTTATAAAAAAAAACAAAAGATTATTAAGAATATATTCTCTCAAATTTTTTATATACTTTCATCTGGAAAAATTCGTTACAGCAATGATTATATGTAGTTCTCAGTGGCTGAAATATAAATGAAACTTTCTTTTTCTCTCTCTCTCTCTCTCTTTCTCTCTCTTTTTCTTTCATCAATGGTCTTATTTACAATTTATATTAAACATTTTCTTAGAATTTAATACATAATCGCATGCTAGTTTAATAACTGTTTTGATTCGAAAATTAGTGTGTTTTTATTATTTTAATTTGATAATAAAACATATCTTATTAAACATCAAGCGTATATATTTTATATTTTTGGAATTTTTTGTGAATGTTAAAGAACAAGATTGCTGCAATCATGGCAACCATATACATTATCTTTTGTAGTTTATTCCAGTAAAAATTTATAATTTTTCGTACATTATAATTTACATACATTTTCTTTATTCGAAAAAGTCTAGATTGATAAGATCAAATAATATTTGTAATGAGAAGAATTTATTTTTAATATCGCGTAATATGTACGTACCCATACATGTTGCAAAACAGTTGAGAAACTGATTTCTCTTGTTAAGTATTTGTAAAAAAAATATAAAACAAAATAACGAGAAAGCTGTATCATCGTGATAATTTCGGGTTGTCGGAAAACATTCACGAGAAAAATGCGAAAAATGAATTTTTAATCACACTATACAAAAATAGGGGTAAACTCCCTTTATAAATCAATAATAAATGTCTACTTTTCACGACGCGGAGATATTTTGCGACAACCGGAAATTATCATAATGATATATCTCCCTCGTCACTATATCCCCCCTACATTTTCCTATAGCCAAATATTTAACAAGAGAGTGATCATTCTTATTTTGCAATCTTGTAATCGTTGGCAATATGGAAGGGGACATGTTAAGATATTACTATAGAAATCAAATCTTCTTGTCGCAGATGGGTATTTGGCCTTATCAACACAGAATGATAAAGATATTGCTACCGTGTTTTTTATTAATCGCCGAGGCGTCCGCATTTATGACTCAGGTAATGCGCACAAGCACGTTATGCATACAATTGTATAATTGTCATCATAGCAAATCAGCAATAAGCTAAGAAATGTTGTTCAACATGATTCGATATTTTAATATATTCGCAATACACTTCTCTCTTTCACCGATCGATGTTACCCACCTTTACAGATACTTTTGGTGTATAATACTTGGGGTGACATGAATATGACTGTCGAAGGTATAGTTAACATGATTCTTGCCACTGGTGCCACTACGAAATTATTGAATATTGTTATAAATAATAAAAAGGTAATTCTCGATCTCAGTGAGTCATATATATGATATGTGGGATATATGTGTAATGCATAAATCACATATGATCTTTTTATCATTGATGAATGTCAAAAAATATATTTTAGATGATCCCTAATTTTTGATAGAATTATATTTATAATTTATTTATTTTCAATTTCTTTATTTATTTATAATTTATTTATTTTATATGTATGATAATAAAATATGATAATAAAATTCATTTGTATAATAAAAAAAAATTATACTAAATACAATTTTATACATATATATAAGTTGATCATTCTAGTGTTTTCCATAGTACACATAAAAAATCGTAAATATAATTCGACAAACGTGAGCTTTAATTTTTATATTTCGTGTACTACTGAATTTAGACGCATTCATTATATTTATAAATAATAAAAATATTTATTACTTCATTATATATAATCCTCTAAATAATTCTCTTCTTTATTATTGCAAGTTGCAATATTTGTTAGAACTGATGCATGAACATTGGCAACTCTTTCATAGCGAGTCCGAGCTTCATATTTTGAGATATTATGCTAACGTTGCCCAAAAAATGACAAAATATTACTCAGGTAACCGGATAATTATTTTTGAGATGCATTATATACATTCCAATAATTTAACAGTTAATTACTTTAAATCTGTATATTAGTGCACAAAGATAAATCAAATTTAAAAATAAATCTGTATATTATGAAAAATAATAAAGAATAAGTAAAATTATTGCAACCATGTAATATGAAAAATAGTAAGGTTATTGTAGAAATGTCTTTTTGCAGTGTACATTAACATATTCGTTGCAATATTTATGTCAATACCTTTAATGCCAAAAATTCTAGATGTCATAATACCATTGAATGAGTCACGACCATCTATATATGTGATTGAGGGAGACTGGGGAGTAGACAAAGAAAAATATTATTATCCAATTATGTTGCATTCCTATCTTGCAGTTATAATTAGTACTAGATGTATGGTGAACGTAGATACCATGTATATAGCATGTGTATTACACGGTTGTAGTTTATTTAATGCTATCGGGTAAATAATAGAGATTGTAAGATATATATATAAATATAATTACTTTATTTGTAATCTAGTTATTAGATAATTATTCCAGCTTGAAAAATATCTCGATTTTGACTATATGCAATTTTGACAATATCTAATGCATTTTTTCAAGCAACCGTCTTGAAAATAATTTCGATAAGGTTAAACTTGCAAAAAATGAGACCCAAATGAATAAAAAACACTCAATAATAAAGGAATATAATTCTGAAGATTATCACGAAATGATTGCATGCTTAAAAAAACATCAACTTGCAATAGAGTACGTATTATGGAAAAATTTTATCATTAATAATAATTTTATTTATATCATTCAATTATGATTACCACATATAATATATTAAATTTTATATACATGTAATAATTTCTTAATAATTATTCTTTATAATTAATAACATTTTTATTATTTTTAGATTCATTCAATTCTTAGACTGTACATTTCGAAACGCGACGTTTGTCATCTTGACTTTAAATGTAATGATTCTAAGTCTAGTTGGATTACAAGTAAATTATTATAACAATTATCAAAAATCTTTATAAAAATTTCTAAAAAAATGCCGAATTTTGTAAAATTTCTTATTCTAATACTTCTTTTGCAAAATTTCTTCATGTATTATAATCTTGTCAAAATTATATTTAACAAATGTAAATTTATATATACAGGGTGTCCTAGTTATCTTCCGTCATCTTTCAAAGACAGATTCCTGGAATCATTTGAAGACGATTTTTTCTCATCGAAAATGTCAATGAAGACCAATCATTTTTTGCATGTTCCTGATATTTGTCATCATATATCTTTGCAATTAAGTTTTAAATTAAAACTCAACTAAAGTAAAC
This sequence comes from Camponotus floridanus, assembly GCF_003227725.1. NCBI lineage: Eukaryota > Metazoa > Arthropoda > Insecta > Hymenoptera > Formicidae > Camponotus > Camponotus floridanus. The sequence goes on along the minus strand of NW_020229273.1, from coordinate 102,133 downwards.
TCTATTTAATACTAATCAAAGAATGTGGTTTTGTTAATATTTTATTTCTACAAAGCTTAGTTTACAAAAAACCCCTTATTTCCAATCACTTATAATTCAAAAATTATTAGTGCCATGACATTTTCGTTGAGGAAAAATCATCTTTAGATGATCTCAGGAATCTGTCTTTGAAAGAATGGAAGATAACTAGGACATCCTGTATATATATATGTATATATATATATATATTATATATATATATAATATATATATATATATATATATACATAAAGTAAATATATAGTTATGTGATATGTAATAAAGTGATATGTAATAAAATAATACATAAAAGTAACTTATAATAGGAAAATATAAGTTGATATTGTTTCTACTGTCAATATACGTATTATTTTGTGAAAGAAAAAGCATAGAAAAAGAAGTAGAAAACTTAGAAAAATTTTTAAATTTATTTACGTTGTAGCTTATCAATAAGTTCGGACAAACACAAGAAGTAATAAGATTTGCATGCATAGTCATGGGATCGGTTACTCACCTCGCGAGCATATGTTTACCCGGACAACTACTTTTGGATAGTAGTTTAGAAGTGTTCGATAAAGCGCAAGTATTCAAACCAAATGTTTATATTTAAATTACTTTAATTATTATCATTACTAAATAAGTAAATATTAATTATTCTGAATATTAATTACTACTCATAGCACAGAATATTGTGGCAATATTGCGGCAGTATTGTAATGTTATTACAATGTTAGAACAATATTAATACTATTTTTGCAATATTCTCTCTTATATGTATATAAATATTAATTACTATAAATATTACTATAAATAATAATTATTTTCTAACAATAACACTTTATGATCGATTTAATATATAACTTCGTTTCCAGTAATTAAAAAACAGCAGTAATTAAAAATGCTGTCACATAAAATATTTTTATCGTGTAGGTATAATGCACAATGGTATATGTTTTCACTGAAAACGAAAAGGTTATTGAGCATACTTTTACATAGAAGTTTGGTACCTTGCATATTGTCGGCTGCAAACATGTACATTATGTCGATGACTACATTCAGTTCAGTATGTTTGCTTTATTTGTGAAAAATATCTCGTATTGTAGCCTTTATAATATTATAACATATTAATGCTCCCTTTCAAGGTGATGCAAACAGCCATGTCATACTTCACAACCTTTTTATCAGTGAGCTAAATATGTAAACATTATTTATTGTTATATATTGTTATTAGAGAATATATATTATTATTAAAGAATATATTTAAAATTATTATAATAAATGTTAAATAATATATACCTCAAATATTAAAAGTGTGTATTTCATTTTTAATGTCAAAGTCCTTTTATATATATATATATATGTATATATATATATATATATATATAAATTTTTATATTCAATATATATATATATATATATTTTTTTTTTTTCGAGATATATATATTTTTTTCCACCAAGAGATCGCAGGGAAACTAATTTGAAAAAATAACTATTTCACATAATTTTGAAGTTTTTGTACATAATTGTGTACATAGGGTCTGAATGGGATTAAGACGTCCTTAGACGTCATCATGTTTGCTGGGAATTTATACATATTTTTACAAAATCAATTTATTTAAGAAAATTATTAACAATTTATAAAACGAGAACATATGTAATTATCATAATAAAACGATATTTAATTTTATATTAAGGCGAATATATTTTATTTTTTCAGTATTTTGTGAATGTTATTGTAGACTGCTCTGTAATCATTTGCCAACTCAATGTATTATATTTTAAGTTTTAATGTAGTAAAAATTCATAATTTTATAATTTACATTATTTCTCTTTATACAAAAGTTTTAAGTTAAAATAAGATCAAATGTTTGTTAGAAGAAGATTTCATTTTCAGTATTATAAAACATATTGTAAAACAAGCTGTGAAACTGATCACTCTTTATTATATTCGAGTTTAAACGAAATATACAGCGTAAGAAATATATTATTATAACAATTTCGGGTTGTCAAGAAACATTTACTAGAAAAATTAATATTTAATCATAATAATACTTCAAAAATCGATATTAAGTACTTACTTTTCGCGACATGCAAACATTTCCATATGCTTTATGACAACCCGAAATTATCGTAATGATACATTCTTCTCGTTTCTGCGTCCGCTCTATATTTTCCCTATAATCTAATAAAGTTGTGATCAGTTTTGTCTTGCAACATGCAAGGGGACATGCTAAGATACTATTCTAGAAATCAAATTTTCTTGTCGCAGATGGGTATTTGGCCTTATCAGTCTATGGTGATAAAGATACTGCTACCGTCTTTTTTAGTAGCTACCGAGGTATCTACTTTTATAACACAGGTAATGTTCGTTAAGTATACAATTGTCTGATTATGTCACCATCACAAACTCAATAAAATTCAATTTCTCTTTATTAAAATATTTTCGCAATGTATTTCTCTCCCTTTTTATGTCAGCGATAGATGTTATCATTTTTAATTTATAGGTGTTTTTGTTGCATAATACTTGGGGAGACATGAATATGACCATCGAAGGTATAATTAACACTATTCTCCTCGTTGGTGCTACTGCGAAATTAATTAATATTGTTATCAATAATAAAAAGGTAGTTTAATTATGTGAAATATGTAAATCACATTTTATGTTCAATAGCGAATGTCAAAAAACATATTGTAGATGATCGTTAATTTTAGACAGAATTGTAATTTTAAATCATACATATAATTTTATGTATATTATACATATAATACACATCACGATCACTCAAATGATTTCTGCAACGCACAATTTCTATGCAGAAATATGTACAAAATCGAAGATATGATTCAATACAAATGATAATTTTTATGTTTCAAATTTTGTTTTATATAATATTGAATTTTATATGCATCCATTGTATAAACTTCTTATTTTTTTATTTTTTCACAAATAATAAAAAAATTATCATTTCATTATATACAATCCTCACTTCTGTTATATGTATATAAAATGTATTTCTATTTAATTTTTCTCTTTTTCTTTTTGTCAGTTGCAACATTTGTTAGAATTGATGGATGAACATTGGCGACTCTTTCATAGCGAGTGCGAACTTCATATTTTGAAGCTTTATGCTAATTATGGCCAAAAATTGACAAAATATTACTCAGGTAATCGAATAATTAATTTTAAGTTGAATAAACGAATCAAATAAATTTTATAATAATTTTATAAAATTAATATAATAATTAAAATATTAATAAATGAAATAACAATTTTATAATTAATTGCTATAATTATTTTGTTAATTATTTAATTATTTATTAATTATATTAATTTATTAATATAATATTAATAAATTAAGTAATAATTTTATAATTAATTGCTTTGAATTCGTTGAGTAATTCTTAGAGATATATTAAATTTGGATAACAATTTCTATATTATCCAAAACTAATTAAAAAAAATAATAGGATTATTGTAGTAATATATATATATTTTCTTTGCAGTATACATTAATATATTCATAGTAATGTTTATGACAATACCGTTAATGCCAAAAATTCTAGATATCATAATACCATTAAATGAATCACGGCCAGTTATATATGTGATTGAAGGAGATTGGAAAGTAGATAAAGAGAAATATTATTATCCAATCTTATTGCATTGCTATCTTACAGTTGTAGTTACTATTAGAATTATGGTACATGTTGATACTATGTATATGGTATGTGTGTTACATGGCTGTAGTTTATTTAACGCTATTGGGTAAGTAAAGTCAGATAGATGTGATTTTATTTTCATTTAAGTCATTAGATTATAATTATTCTGGTTTAAAAAATATCTCAATACAGATTAATTATAATTTTAATAATATCTTTTACATTTTTTGAGCATCCGACTTGAAAATATTTTTGACAAAACTAAATTTATGAAAGGCGAGACAGTAATGAATAAAGAATTTCTATTAAGAGAAGAACATGAAGATTATTGCGAGATGATTGCATGCTTGAAAAAACATCAACTTGCAATAAAGTTTGTATAATCGAAAATTTTATTATAAATGATCATTTTTATGAATAATGTTCCATTATGATTATCATGTATTTTACATAAACGATTTCTATTTAATAATTTTTTTGCAATCTTTCAGATACACTCGTATACTAGACTCTACGTTTAGAAGTGCGACTTTTCTCATTTTGTTTTTGAATGTATTGATTTTGAGTCTAATTGGATTACAAGTAAATTACGACAAAAATCAAATATATATTACTTTATTCCATCAAGACATTCTCATTGATATAAAAAAACATAAAATCATAAAACGAGAAATTGAAATAAATACAAAATTATGAAACTCATATATCTTCCAGCTTATTAACAAATTAGGACAAACTCAAGAAGTGATAAGATTTGGATGCATAGCTGTAGGATCGATCACTCATCTATTAAGCATATGTTTTCCTGGACAATTACTTCTGGACAGAAGTATAGACGTGTTTAATAAAGCGCAAGTATCCAAGTCATGCTTTCATTTAAATTACATTAATTACTATAAATTAATTATTATTCCGAAACAACATTGTATGATCGATTGAACGAATATACAGGGTGTCAGGAAATATTTTGCAGGCTCGAAGTGTAAAGGTAGATTGGTTCAAATTAAGCAGGAAGGTCCTATATTATTTTGCGATATTCGCAAAAATTAATGAAAAATTAATTAAAGAAGATCGCCCAATGCGCGCGGCGAAGAGCCTTCTTTAATTGGCCGATCTTCTTTAATTAATTTTTCGTTAATTATTGCGAATATCGCAAAATAATATAGGACCTTCCTTCTTAATTTGAACCAATCTATCTTCACATTTCGGGGCTGCGGAAAATTTTCTGACACCCTATATAATTTCATCTATGCAATAGCTAATTCTATTGTACAAAATATTTTTATCATGTAGATATAGTGCACAATGGTACATGTTCTCGTTAAAAACAAGAAAGTTATTGAGTATACTCCTATATAGAAGTTTGGTACCTTGCACGTTGTCGGCTGCAAATATGTATGTCGATGACTACGTTTAGTTCGGTATGTATGTCTTTTTTAGAATACGCGTAACAGATCTCTTGTATAACATTCTTATAAAAAAAATTCTTATAATATTATCACAATTATTATAACAATTCTTAATATTAGTGCTTTCTTTTAAGGTGATGCAGACAGCCATGTCATATTTCACAACCTTTTTATCAGTCAACTAGACGTATAAACTTCCATAAAATAATCACGTTTATTTAGACTGTTAATTTTTATTATTATTATTATTATATATTATTATATTTATTATTATTATTATATTATTATATATCATTGTTATATATTTGAAATTGTTATAATAAATATTAACAAACACACATATTAATATTTATTATAACAATTTCAAATATATTCTATAACAATAATATATAATAATATATAATAATAATAAATTAGATTTATATGGAAACAAAAACTATTTAAGACGTTGATTGATATGATCTTATCGATTTCATTTAATCCATATGATTTTTAATCGTGCTTTTCGAAGATATGAATATGAAATAAATATTTTATTTCTAGTTTTCAGCCAATAAAAAACAGTATTTTTATAAATTCAACATATTAAGCGTTTTACATCTTTTCTGAACATATTTTGTAATATTTTTTTTATTCTCATACGCTGTGTGTCTTACATGCTTGCTAAAACAAAATTGTTTTCAGAATGTGAAAAAATTATAGGTGCAGGAAAAAATAGCAGTATTGCACTGGCAACGAAGTTACAAATTTTTTTTCAATGTTACAAAGTCATAGATTTCTTTGATAGGAAGTGTGTTATATATATCATGCATACACAATGTTTTTTAAAGAGACAAAGGACATTTGAAGTGTAAATCGATAGCATATATATAGTCGTGTATTCTGATATAAGACATGAAATAATCATGCTTAATATCATCAAAGCTTTAAGCCATACAGAAAAGACGGTGCTATTATAAATTTTACATATTCGTACGTTTCATATGTTTTGTGAATAAAATATATCGGAATATCTTTTATTGATATCACGCTTATATTATTCGTCTTAAAATGTGCTCGTCGAAACAAAGATTTAACGGAATATTAAAGTAACTATAGATCATATGACATTAGCACTACTCTACTAGTAAGTATTTATGAATTCCTATTCAGTGTAGTGAAGTCATGGATTTCTTTGACACACGTTATTTCAGAATTAATAAACTTTTCTTGTCTTTCATAGGTTTATGGCCATACCAAACGTCATTTATGAAAATTCTAACTCTGTCATTTGCCATATCCGGTGTTACAATAATGAGCTGGCCACAGGTGGATATTCTTAAGATAATAATATATATCGATCGTTAAAAAAATTTAAAAGAATAAATGTAAAAGAATAAATGTAAAAGAGAAATTTATTGTGAAAAAATAATAATCACAATAATAAAGAGGCATCACTTTTTGCATCACAGAAGCAATCTAGAGTACATGTTGTATTCAAGTATATGTGAAATATAATTAATATCACAAATGTATTATTTATTGTCAGATCGCATATTTGCTGAAACATTTGGACAATTTAGATCTAGATGGTGTCTTCGAGGTTATGCCAACCACATCTGGTGCATTAATATGCGCTGTGAAAATTATTAGCTTGACTCGTAATTCTGAAAAGGTATGTATGACAATTGCATCGAGCTTGTGAATTTGTTTTTGAATAAACATCGCTTCAGTTTAAGGTGCTTCTGCGACAGATATACGAGGATTGGCGTGATCTGCTAACGAACCAAGAAACGCAGATTTTAACGCGTTACGCCAATAATGCTCGAAAGTTTACATTAGTCTATTCAAGTACGAATTAAATATATGTCTGTGAATCAGAGTTGGCAAATTCCACATTTTTGGATAAAATCCATATTATTTGTAAAAATCCGTATTTTTCGGTTCAAAAATTGATCCTTTTCCTATTAAAAACGTTAACGAAATAAATAGAAAATCTTTTTATCGATATTCATTAATTGAAAATGTTATCTAATTCAAAGTGCTTTCTAATTTTTATCTAAAATAAAATCAAAATTAAGAAGCGACATGGAAAATAAATTAGTTTTTTATTACAAGATATTGAATAATAAATGCTAATTAGATATTGATGAAAATTTTTAATTCTATTATTATTACATTTTCTTATTAAATTAAAAATTAATATAAAATTTAATAACATTTATATCTTCAAAGTTTTTATTTTGAAAATTTCACATATTAATTTGAATTAAAGAAGATTAAGTTATTAAATTAATTTCAGTTTTTTAATATATAGTGATTGATATATTTTAATAATTGAAGCAAAAATAGCTTTTTGCATAAAGTTATATAAATATATTTTAGTGCTATATATTATTTTTATATAGTTTTTACCAGTTTTTACCAGTTTTACTGGATTTTTTCGATCTTTGCTATGAATATCGATTAAAAAATATTGTTAATAATATCAATTGAATTTTTCCTTTTGATAAAGAAAGAACAAAAATCTGTATTTTAATAGATATGTGCGAATTAAAGATAAAATAGGAATGCTAAAATGATAAAATTATGAATGAATAATCGTTAGCACATTAATAAATTTTAATTTATAACCGTGATTAAAATTTAATAGAACGTTTTGCTTTCTCATGTTTCTTTTTAAATAAATAAAAAAAATAGTAAAATATTATTCTTCATGATATGAATCGCTCTATCTTTGTCTAGTTTCCATAATAGGATTTGTATTTTGCTATGCCATGTTACCTCTCACCGCGCCTGTACTAGACATCATCTCGCCTCTAAATGAATCGAGACCGAAAAAAATGCCGCATGCAGCGGAGTTCTTCGTGAATCAAGACAAGTATTATTATGTGCTTTTGCTAAACACATATATGGGTTACATTGCATGCGTCTCGATCGCAGTGGCTGCCGATACTATATACGTTACTCTGGTAGAACATATTTGTGGAATGTATGACATACTGTGGTAATTTCAATTATAATATAGAATAATAGTGAATCTAATCATTATAATTACGAAATTAACGTCCAGAGAGTAAATTGTAAATTTAAATTATAGATTTTGTAATAAAAATAAATGAAAATATTTTTTTTCTTTAGTTATCGTCTGAAGAATTTAATAACACACGATGACCTAGAATGGATCCACGATAATCATGTATGCGGACATGACAAAATCGGTCAACGCATACGATGCTGCATTCAACTGCATGAAAAAATAAGATTGTTGGTGTGATAATATTTCAAGTATAACACATTTTGATTACGTATTTCCATTTAAATGTTTTCTCTAGACTTTTATTAACTTATATAGTAATACCTATCAATTTAGATTTATAGAGATGATGGAGTCCACGTTCGCGTTATTTCTCCTTTTCGATGTTGGATTAGGATTTATATTGCATACCTCATCGTGTGTAATGGTAATAATCCTTCTTTTAACTCTTTTCGGATCGCAATAAAAATATCCAAATATATTTTTCTCTATTGTTAATTAATGTCAAAAATTTTTGAAACATGTCAATAATATTTTTGTAGTTCGTAGTTCGTATGGGACGATCGTTTGAGATTTTGCGATACGTGGCTCTCGTGCTTCTACAAAGTTGCCGATTATTTTTCAACAGTTGGGCCGGGCAAGAAGTGACCGATCATAGCGCCGGAATTTCTATAGCAGCGTAAGTTATTTCGAGAGAGAGAGAGAGATCGCAAGTATATAATTTTTTTGTGAAAATGTCTGTTTTTATAGTTACAATGGAATGTGGTACAATGCACCCATAGAGGTGCAAAAATGTCTAATATTGTTGATCGCGAGAAGCCAGAAGCCTTCTCAAATAACGATCGCCAAATTATATGTCGTCAATCTGGAAAGTTTTAGTAAGGTAATGATGCAAAATTATTAACACGTAGAAACGTAAAAACTCGATTATTCCTACGTTTTATTGTACTGAAAATAATATTGTACAGAGGAAATACATATTTTTTAAGGTAATGAAAACATCAGTATCCTACTGCACGGTAATAATTTCGCTGCGCGAAATGTCTGTGTAAAAATAAGTAACACTTTATCAGATTTCAATCATACGTTCTCTCTCTTCTAATTTTGCAAACATCAAGAACTCAGGTGTTTGATGTATAATGGTGTATCTTGTATTTATTATATAAATTTAGATAGGTAAATAAATATTATATTTATATCATTATCTATTTTAATATCACGTCCTAAATTTAAATAACAATGGTATTATTGCAAAAACAGATCGTTTAATTTTTATGCAAGTGTTCGTTGTGCCCCATTATGTGTATTCACATTTCTCTATTATTTTTAATTACTTTATTCAATTAAAAAAAAATTTTGAAAGTTATATAATAGTTATGGCACATTCTATTCAATTTTTTAATTTTTTCTTAATTTACTTTATCGCTCTATGTTCGCACATACTTATTGGACACGTGTTTCATTACACGTATTATAATTTATTTTATTATCATTATTTGTACTAAAGTTATTATATAAATAATCCTAAGTAAGTTATAGTATATAAAAAGAGGATGGAATTTGTAATTCTTTAAAAATTTATTATTATTACATATTAACTATATATTAATTTATAATAATTCTTATTAATTATATTATTTATTATTATTATTCTTATTGATTATATAATTGTATTTCATTAATTATGTATTATTATGTCTTATTATTTAATAATGGTTTAAATAATAATAATAATAATGATAACAATAATAATAATAATAACAATAATAATAATAATAACAATATACAATATAATAATAATATAATAATAATAAATTATATTATCTATATTATATTATATTATCAAGAGATACGGTAGTATCTCTTGATAATATAATATAATAGTACGCCAGACATAATAATACGCCAAGTTTATGCGAAGCATTAGCATGGCACTCCGTGTATCTATACGCGAGTCGGACAGATGAGAGTAACTCAAATTATCGGATTTCAATAACGGATGAACGAATCGAATTCTTATTAGCGTTAATTTTGTAAGGTTCTTTTTGAGGGGTAAATATTTACATGTAATTTATACGTTACCATTTAAAGAACATGAGGTTATTTAGAGTAGAAATGTATCTTCTTCGATATCCGACACTTGATTTGATGCATTCATCTGCACATAAAAATAAATACATTAATAAAAAAATTTCTTTGATATACAATAAAATTATATATTATACATTTTGATTATTTATTAAAGTAGAGAAGCCTTGTATTTTCAAGAAATATTGAATCTTGATATTGATAATATCAAAAAATAAATAATTGCAAATTTCAATGTCATATATAATCGACAGCAATGAATTATAGCAATATACATATACGATCGCCCTTTCATCTGTTGAGACTATAATTAATGTATAAATCGCGTGTCACGCGAAACTAAACACGTCGTCATTTTTTATTTTATTGATAATATGAAATTAAAATTGTAACATTCTTTCCGCGTATTCTTCAACTATAGGGAATATCCATCCTATTAGCGATTCTATTTAAATCGGAGTTTAACATATAACGTATAACGCTTCTTTGCTAATACAACGTATCGATGTTCCAAGAGAATACGAAATGAGCCGCAGACACGGAAACTTTTCTTTGGCGACGAGTTATTAAAAAATTCTTCTTTAACCATTATAGGCTATGGATGCCTTTGACACTAGATATTTTCGTATTAACAAGCTATTGCTATCACATGTCGGCTTATGGCCGCATAAATCGTCGTCTAACAAGAACATAATTCTCTATTGTACAATAGTTGGTATATTGACTTTAGCGTTGCCGCAGGTAAACACAAATTAATATATTTTAACTAGGGACTCGTAAAAGAACTAAATGATATATCTCCAGTGTAAGTTTGTTGCAATTTTTATTTTAATTTTTACCGTTCGAATTTTTCCTCGAAATTATATCGAATATTATACAACTATCTTCAAATATATTACGCGGTGCTTTATCAACAGATCGCATATTTGTTCAAACATGCGACAAGTGTGAACGACTTTTACGATGTGCTACCACCTCTTAGTGGCGCATGTATATGTCTCATGAAATTGATTAGTTTGTTTCATAACTTTAACAAAGTAAGAGCATAAATCCACCCATATCGACTAGAGAATCAGTCCCCATTCTCATTATCATATCTTCAGTTTAGAACGCTTATTCAACATGTGCAATACGACTGGCGTCTATTAGAGAATCACGAGAATTTCCGAATTCTAATGGAATACCTCGAGAGGAGTCGAATGTTCACAATGTCCTATTTAAGTATATCATAATAATCTGATTGTTTCTTCGAGCAATCATGCGAAAAGAAATAATTTTATTTCCAGTTTTTATCAGCACGACAGCGACTAGTTATATCACAGCACCGCTTACGGTACCGATGCTCGATATTATTCTGGCGACGAACGTGACGAGACCAAAAAAACTGCCGCATTCGGGCGAATTCTTCGTGGATCTAGAAAAGTATTATTATATTCTCTTCGCGATCACGTGCCTAGGATATTATGTATCCTGCACGTCGGTGATCGCGATCGATACTATTTATTTTGCATTATTGCAACATAGCTGTGGTATGTTGGCCGTATTAAGGTAAGTAAAATGTAAAACGCTAAATTGATTTTATTTATACAGGGTGTCTGAAAACTTTTTGCAATTCCGAAGTGTGATTGGCTCAAATTAAGAAGAAAGGTCCTCTACCGTATTGCGAATATCGTAAAACACTAGAGGACCTTCTTTCTTAATTTGAGCAAATCTACCTTCACACTTCGAGATTGCGAAAAGTTTTCAAACATCCTATATAAGAGAAAACACATACACATGTATTTGCAGTCATCGTTTGGAAAATTGCATTATAAACAATAAATCGAATCGCGTTGATTGTAATGGCATATCTAAGTGGGATAAAGACGTTGAAAATATAATACAATGCATACAGCTACAAGTCAGAATAGAAAGGTTCATATAAATTCACGAGGAGTATTGAAGTTTATTGAAAATTTTTTGTATAATAAAAATATTACTACTTTTTTATCTGTTATTAATAGATTGATCCAATTAATTGAGTCAACGTTTGCAACGTGTCTTATTATCGATATAGGTTTAGGAATTATATATCAATGTACCGCGTGCGTGATGGTAATAAATATGTAATTTATTTAATAAATTATTGCTTCATATTAAAATATTGCAACATAAAGTATTCTTTCATTCGTTAGTTTAAACTTGATTTAAAACCATAAATTGCATAATTTATTGTGCAGATCGTAACTCATACGAATACTATGGAGATAATGAGATACGGTCAACTTTTGCTCCTTCAAAATTCTCGATTTTTTTTAAATAGCTGGATAGGACAGGAAATAATAGATCACAGTTCTCAGATTCCTATCGCAGCGTAAGTTGTCAATTTAATGAATTAATAATATTTTATGATATACTTAACAACTAATGATATATTTTCAGATATAATGGAATGTGGTACCAAACATCCCTGAAAGTAAAGAAAATTTTTTTGTTTCTACTAATGAAATCTCAAAAGCCGTATCGCATAACTATGGCCAAATTATATGTAATCAGTTTGGAAGGTTACACTATGGTATGTCGAAATTTAATGTATATAATATATATAATATGTATAATATATATAATGTAAATAATATTTAAATATAATTCCATTCATATAATAAGTTTTGAATAATCTTTCTCTATTATACGATTTAAAATATATATATACACAAGAAACTAAACTAATCTTTAAAAACTTATCTTTATAATTTTATAAACTTATGTATATAATAATGTTCTTATTTAACGTTGTGTTACGTTTTTAAGCTCATGAAAACATCTGTCTCCTATATTACGTTAATGGTATCATTAAATTCGGATGACATATAATCGTCTACCATCTGGAATTTTGCGATTTATGCGTTAAATATAGAAAAAAATTGTGAATAAATATTTCGATGAATAAACATCTTATAAAATATAATTGTCAAATTTTAATTTTATAGTAGCTTTAATTTTCTAATATTCTGAATTTTTGTGCATAAAGAAATGTGATTTCTATAAATTTTAATTTAATTAATACATAATTATTTCAATATAGCTTTTAATTATTGATAGAAAATTGATTAAAGATCTAAATATATCACTATATATATATATATATATATATATATATATATATATAATTTATATAATTAAATAAATACATTACTTAAAATTAGTATCACGTTATCATGTAATCCAAGCGCTTAAGGCATACATTTTATCAAAAGATAAAAGACAAGCGAATAGACTTTATCGTATATTATAATATATTTGGTACCGCAATAATATATTTTGTAAACAAGTAGAAACAAAAAGTTTAATTAAAATTACTCGAATTATTTTTGTAATCTTAATTCACATTTTAAAATAATGTTAGATTCTATATTATTCAAAATATTTTTCATGTGCTAACATATTTACTAAATTTAATAATTTTTAAAAGATAAATATTAAGAAGCCTTAAAATAAAATGTTATACAAATTAATCAAAAGATAAATAAAGTCCATGTTCTCTGTAGATAACTAGATATCTAACTTTTGATAAAGATGATTAATCTGATTAACTATTAATGGATTAGTTTTAATCGTTTTACGAATATAAATTCAGATGTATATAAATTTAAATATAATAAAGTTAAAACGTTATTCTAAGTACATATTTCTTGAAGCCTTCTTTGTTTCATAGTTTTACAAATTTTATTTTATTAGTAAAACGATAGACGCGCAAATAACATCCACAGCAGATATATCTCAACAAATCGATCATAAGAAGTAATATGCACAAAGAAAAACGCAGCTCATTACTCGTAAATATATGATGCTCCATCTCGCGTAGATTATCACGTATTTGAACGTCACCCCTTCTCTAATTCCGTGTTCAGTTCTGTTTTCTTTTTGAATATATTTTAAAATGAATAAACGTGTCAGAGAGTTTTCTTCTTTTGAACATATTTCAAAGCGAATAACCGATAAGTTACGGTTAGACGTAAATATCCAACAAGTTACCCGATTTTTTTCTGACATTTTTGCTGTAGTCTAATAATGCAAAATGTCTTTCTACGACAATCGCTACTATTACCTCAATAAAACATTCCTGTCCATTATCGGCCAATGGCCATTTCAATCGCGACTGGAGGGTAACGTGATGCTCGCCATTGCAATATTGTTCATTTGCAGTTTGACAGCTTTAGAGGTGTCAGAAGTGTATCATGATATATATAATAGCGATAAGAATTCGAACTGAGACTGATTGTCTTCTCCTACGCTGTAGTTATTGGGCCTGATAGCCGGAATAACGAATTTGAACATCGTCATGGAGAACTCATCGCCGTTATTCATCAACAGCCTTATCATCGTAAAGCTAATCAACTCTCTCTGTAATAAGCATAAAGTTTGTATGTTATATTTTGCCGCGCAAAGTTAATCGAGCCGTTCTGCAATTATAAATCGAACGATTTCTTCGAGCTACAGATGAAAGATCTTCTAGAGAATATCGAAGAGATTTGGAAGATGAGACCAATCGGGCCAGAAAGTAAAATATTACGGAATTATGCGGAGCAAAACAGAATATTTACGATACAATATGCAGGTAAGTGTAATTTGAATCTTATAAATACTAAGAATTTTTGTCGTATCATACTGAATAACATATAGAAATTATATATTGTTTCTTAATATCACCACTTTTATTGAGTGATTTTTCAGCTGAAATATTATAAATATTTTTTTCTTTGTTTTACTTTATTTTACATTAAATTATTTTATTATTTATTTTATATTAAATTATTTTATATGTTTCGGGATTATTTAACCTTTTATTTTGAATTAAATAATATTGTCTCTATTAAATTGTCTCCCTTGTTTCTATTAAATTAAAGTAACATGGAAAGAAATTTATAGAAAAAGAGGAATAATTCATTTCAGTTGCTCTTTTATCTTCGGGGATTTTTTATTCCACGATGCCGATCGTCGTAAGTGGAATATATTCTTTTTTACCAACGAATGAAAACTACACGGCCAGATTTTTATATCGCTTGGAACATGTTCTCGACGTGGACAAGTATTTCAATCTCCTGATGCTTCATGGGATTATTAGTATATTTTATATAGTGTCGGTACCGATAGCTATCGATTGCATGTTTATTCTATGCATTCAACATGTCTGTGCATTGTTTGAGGGTATAAAGTAAGTCCGAAACTCTTTGCTTAAAAATATAATGTGTCGAAAGAATTTCTGACCGAGTAATATTCTCACGAAATAGGTACAAGATAAATCGTATACGAGACTTCGATTTTGTGATACTCAAGCCAAATATGGCGGATGATGAAGCATATCATGTCATAATTGATTGCATAAAATCATATAAACATGCCTTAAAGTTAATGCTCCTAGTGTTTTTAGATATAGACATCTTTAACTTAAGAGATAGAACTTATAAAGAATATTATAAGACTTTTATATATATAATTTACTAATTATTTTATATGATTTTTATATAACTTACAGCTTCCTGCGATAAATTAAGCATTTTTAAGATACTTTTGAGATATTTTTAAGATCTTTTTATTGTTTCTTTTCTTTTTATTTTAAATTAAACAAATGACAATTATGAAATACTTTTTAAATTATCCAATACATTTATTTTATTGTTTTACAGATTTTCAGATCTGCTCTCATCCGCTTACGCAACATCATTTTTCTTTTTATTAGGAATTGTAACCTTAAGCTTAAGCTTCAATGCGGCTGAGGTAAATATTCAATAAATTTGAAAACTTTAAACAATATTGGCTGTTTTATTTGGGATATATATATATATATATATATATATATATATGTGTAACAAATAATATTTAAGTTGATAATGGTAGATAATCAGTTAGATGAAACTATCAGAATTGTTTCTGCTATTATGGGACTATTGACACATATATTTTACTTAAGTTTGACGTCTCAACGATTAATCGATCACAGCAGCGAACTACAAGAAGCAATGTATGCATAAGTTGATCACTAATATTAAGAATATTGAATATTAAGAATATTGAAACAAAGTGACTATTTTTTAAATTATTCAAAAAAATTGAAAAAAAATAAATGCAAACATAGAAATATTTTGCAATAATAGAAATGTGTGAAAATAGAAACATTTTACAATATTTTATAATTATATTCATGTATCTATCTGTCTATAATATATCTAATAAATACTTCAACGTATTTAAATTTACGATTTATAAATTAATATCATTATTTGAGCGAATGAGGAATAAAAGATAAATTAATGTATCAAATTTATGGATTAACAGTTATAGCTGTGAGTGGTATAAAATTTCATTAAGATCCAGACAACTGTTGAAATTCACGTTAATGCGAGCTACTAAACCATGTCAAATAAAAGCTAAGATGTATGTAATGTCACTGGAAAACTTTAGTTCGGTACGTACATATTATTATAATCATATCATATTTTAGTGTTAAAATGCAAAATCTTTTTCATATTATTTTCAGATACTACAAGTTTCCATGTCTTACTTTACCATGCTCACATCTATACAATAATAATCGTTTGAAGTAATATAATATAATATGGAAATATATTAAAGATATTGATTGCAAGGTTAATTATTTAATATAATGGATAACTTAGCACTGGTATAATGCACAATATATTATAATACATTATTAAAAAAATATTAAATTTTAAATTGATGTTCGTTTCTACTTTTATACAAAGTGTGATTTTAATACAATGAATGATAAATACACATGTATCTCATTATCTTGCTGTCATAATTATTAATAATTGGCGTAATTATATACAATAACAACCATAAATAATAAAAGATTAATAAACATAAAAAAGCGCATCTTTATCAAATACATTAAATCAATAAAATGAAACTAATATTTATTTATTAAAGTGGATTTTAATAGACACAATACAATTTTTATTTAACATCATTATTTATTGTACTGATGCTCGATGTTATATTGATGTCAATACTGTGTGTGTTTAAATGAAATAGAAAAGATTCACCATACTCGAAAGTCCTTTTTGGATCTAAAAAATTAGATATATTCCACTAGTATTATGTTATTCCACTTAGTATTTATTTAAATTCGTGAAATTTGTTTCAAATTCATTTAAATTCATTTACATAACATATAGAATAAAGATTAAAAGAAAAAAGAACAATTTAAATCATTATATAAAATTTATATAATTATATAAATTTATTTAAATCTTTTTAATATATACACACGTATATACATATCTTCAGCCTCTCGTAATTTTCATTTTTTTTATTAATTTACAGACATGCATACTTGGGGATGGCTTCACAGTTGCCTACATTCCCGATTGCCAATTGCTTCGTTTGCGCACATCATTTTGCCGACAGCTTCGTTTGCCAACATTCCCAATTGTCTACATCTAGATTGCCTACATGTATTGTTGCATACGCGAAAAAAAAAAGAAACGAAAATACGATTGCATACATGACATTATTGCGCACATACATATTGCACACACGACTTTATTGCACACATGCACATTGCACACATAAATTATTGCGCACATACATATCGCACCCATAATATTATTGTACATATACATATTGCACACATAAAGTGCAAAAACGTTTATTTTTCTTATTTTAATTTTAATTATTTTTTTAATAAATATTTAAAATTGCCATTTAGAAAGAAATATTAGAATTCAAAAATATTTTAGACTTAGGACTATACTTTGAAATAGAAACAAATCTTACTTCTTGTGAAAATCAATAACCTATGTGAAATAAAACAATTATAGATCTTGTTTCGGGCCGTAAACATAGGGGATGTGGGGTAGACCTCGCTTCGCGTGAAAGTCGAAAACCTATGTGAAACAGAAGAATTATAAACCTCATTTCAGACCGCACTAGATTCCAAGTGACCCACTCAGTTCTCCAAAGAATCGAGAATCTTGTGCTTACATACACAATCGAAAAATTCAACATAATATAAATAACATAGTATAAAAATAAAATTTGAATACCTTACGAACAAAATGTTTCTGCCCATTCGCATTTGTGGCATTCGACTTCATTTAATACGTATTATATAAAATACGTCTATAAAAATTGATCAAATTCGGGTCGCATACGAAAATCTTACCCAAAACATCTAATAATATTTTTATTTTTTACATGAAGTAATATCATGTGTGCAATATGTGCACAATAATGTCATGTGTGTAATCTGTATGTGTGCAATAATTTCATGTGTGCAATGAACATGTGTGTAATAAAGTCATGTGTGGAAAGTGTTAATATAATTTTCTTATTTTATGTGTGTAATAATGTCATGTGTGCAATGTGAATGTGAACAATAATGTCATGTGTGTAATAATACTTTTGTTTCTTTATTTTTTTGTGCAATAATACATGTAGGTAATCGGGAATATTGGCAAAAGAAGTTGTCGGCAAAATGTTGTGCGCAAACGATGCAGTTGTTGCCAATCGGGAATATAGGCAAAAGAGACTCCCCCGATAGATAACATAAGTTTTACCATATGCAGTTATAATTGTAGTCATGTAATACAAAAATTGAAATAAGGAAATAAATTGCCGCAAAAGTTTATGTTAATTTGTGTTTTAACTGTAAATTAAATTTTAAAAAATATTACAGCACTTTGTTAAATTTATTTTTCATTTGTATGCAAAACAATTCATATATATGTATATAACTTAATCAACTGATATACATTTTTCAAAATTAATTAATTTTTACTGAGAAATTAATTAAAATTATATTAATAAGGTTTAAATAAAATTTAATATTTTTTAAGAAATATATAATATTTTCTTGTTTCTTTTTTTCTTTCTCTTTTCTGCAAATAATATCTATCCCCTAAAAAAAACCTTAGAAAGGTAAAAAAATACACCAAGTACATAAAAAAATCATATTTAAAAACCGATATGAGATCAATACTACGAGCCAAGTACAATAAATTATGTGATATTAATTCGTAATCGATACTACATGATTTAAAATTTCTTTAATTTTTGAAGCATTTTTTACATGATGTATATAATTTAAAAATGCTTTACACAAATTCTAAATCGCATAAATGATCTTCAGGTCGAAGTAAGATATGAAAACTTGGCTTAAGTTTCTACAAAGCATTTTTGCACACTAAAGCGAATAATCATATATGCGCGGTATGAACGCAGCTTGAAGAACAAAATCGCTTTGAATGTGTGCGTGCAAAGATATGTTCATGAATCTAAATCTGAATCTTATGATGGAGAAAAACGAAAAATGTCACATTTCTGGCATGCAGTTATCATTTCTCGAGATTGACTGCAACGATTTTATTCAAACTGGTCGCAATCAAAAGCTTGTACATATTCACATTATATTAGAAAAATGCCGTTAGATTCTTTATTACGGCTTTCGTTTCTGAAATATTTTAATTGAAAGTTTATTTGACGTAAAATTCCGGATAAGCTACTTGGTAGCGCCGCGTCGAGGACAGCGACTCTCAATGCTCGAATTTAGTTCTTTTTCAGTTTTTTATGCACTTGACATCGCGACGCTACCGCGTCGCTTGATCGCCGTTTCATCTGTTGAGACTATAGTTAATGTATAAATCGCATATCACGCGAAACTAAACACGTCGTCATTTTTTATTTTATTGATAATATGAAATTAAAATTGTAACATTCTTTCCGCGTATTCTTCAACTATAGGGAATATCCATCCTATTAGCGATTCTATTTAAATCGGAGTTTAACATATAACGTATAACGCTTCTTTGCTAATACAACGTATCGATGTTCCAAGAGAATACGAAATGAGCCGCAGACACGGAAACTTTTCATTGGCGACGAGTTATTAAAAAATTCCTCTTTAACCACCATAGGCTATCAATGGATGCCTTTGACACTAGATATTTTCGTATTAACAAGCTATTGCTGTCACATGTCGGCTCGTGTGGCCGCATAAATCGTCATCTAACAAGAACATAATTCTCTATTGTACAATAGCCGGTATATTGGACTTTAGCGTTGCCGCAGGTAAAAACACAAATTAATATATTTTAACTAGGGACTCGTAAAAGAACTAAATAATATATCTCCAGTGTAAGTTTCTTGCAATTTTTATTTCAATTTTTACCGTTCAAATTTTTCCTCGAAATTATATCGAAAATTATACAACTATCTTCAAATATATTACACGGTGCTTTATCAACAGATCGCATATTTGTTCAAACATGCGACAAGTGTGAACGACTTTTACGATGTGCTATCACCTCTTAGTGGCGCATGTACATGTCTTATGAAAGTGAGTTAGTTTGTTTCATAACTTTAACAAAGTAAGAGCGTAAATCCACCCATATCGACTAGAGAATCAGTCCCCATTCTCATTATCATATCTTCAGTTTAGAATGCTTATTCAACATGTGCAATACGACTGGCGTCTATTAGAGAATCACGAAAATTTCCGAATTCTAATGGAATACCTCGAGAGGAGTCGAATGTTCACAATGACCTATTTAAATATATCATAATAATCTGATTGTTTTTTCGAGCAATCAGATCGAGCAATTCCAGCTTTTATCAGCACGACAGCGACTAGTTATATCACAGCACCGCTTACGGTACCGATGCTCGACATTATCCTGGCGTTGAACGTGACGAGACCAAAAGAACTGCCGCATTCGGGCGAATTCTTCGTGGATCTAGTATTATTATATTCTCTTCGCGATCACGTGCCTAGGATATTATGTATCCTGCACGTCGGTGATCGCGATCGATACTATTTATTTTGCATTATTGCAACATAGCTGGTATGTTGGCAGTATTAAGGTAAGTAAAATGTAAAACGCTGAATTGATTTTATTTATACAGGGTGTCTGAAAACTTTTTGCAATTCCGAAGTGTGAAGGTAGATTGGCTCAAATTAAGAAGGAAGGTTCTCTACCGTATTGCGAATATCGTAAAACACTAGAGGACCTTTCTTCTTAATTTGTGCCAATCACACTTCACACTTCGGGACTGCGAAAAGTTTTCAAACACCCTATATAAAAGAAAACACATACACATGTATTTGCAGTCATCGTTTGGAAAATTGCATTATAAACAATAAATCGAATCGCGTCGATTGTAATGGCATATCTAAGTGGGATAAAGACGTTGAAAATATAATACAATGCATACAGCTACAAATCAGAATAGAAAGGTTCATATAAATTCACGAGGAGTATTGAATTTTATTGAAAATTTTTTATATAATAAAAATATTACTACTTTTTTATCTGTTATTAACAGATTAATCCAATTAATTGAGTCAACGTTTGCAATGTGTCTTATTCTCGATATTGGTTTAGGAGTTATATTTCAATGTACCGCGCGCGTGATGGTAATAAATATGTTGTAATTTACTTAATAAATTATTGCTTCATATTAAAATATTGCAACATAAAGTATTCTTTCATTCGGTAGTTTAAACTTGATTTAAAACCATAGATCGCATAATTTATGCATTATTGTGCAAATCGTAACTCATACGAATACTATGGAGATAATGAGATACGGTCAACTTTTGCTGCTTCAAAATTCTCGATTTTTTTTAAATAACTGGATAGGACAAGAAATAATAAATCACAGTTCTCAGATTCCTATCGCAGCATAAGTTGTCAATTTAATGAATTAATAATATTTTATGATATACTTAACAACTAATAATATATTTCCAGATATAATGGAATGTGGTATCAAACATCCCTAAAAGTAAAAAAAATGTTCTTGTATTTACTAATGAAATCTCAAAAACCGTATCGCATAATTATGCTCAAATTATATGTATCAGTTTGGAAGATTACACTATGGTATGTCGAAATTTAATATATATAAATAATATTGAACTATGTGCCATTCATATAATAAGTTTTGAATAATCTTTCTCTATTATAAGATTTAAAATATATATACACAAAAAACTAAACTAATCTTTAAAAACTTATCTTTATAATTTTATAAACTTATGTATATAATAATGTTCTTATTTAACGTTGTGTTACGTTTTTAAGCTCATGAAAACATCTGTCTCCTATATTACGTTAATGGTATCATTAAATTCGGATGACATATAATCGTCTACCATCTGGAATTTTGCGATTTATGCGTTAAATATAGAAAAAAATTGTGAATAAATATTTCGATGAATAAACATCTTATAAAATATAATTGTCAAATTTTAATTTTATAGTAGCTTTAATTTTCTAATATTCTGAATTTTTGTGCATAAAGAAATATGATTTCTATAAATTTTAATTTAATTAATACATAATCTTTTCAATATACTTTTTAATTATTGATAGAAAATTGATTACAGATCTAAATATATCACGTACTATATATATAATTTATATAATTAAATAAATATTTACTTAAAACTAGTATCACGTCATCATGTAATCCAGACAAGCGCTTAAGGCATACATTTTATCAAAAAGTAAAAGACAAGCGAATAGATTTTATCGTATATTATAATATATTTTGTACCGCAATAATATATTTTGTAAACAAGTAGAAACAAAAAGTTTAATTAAAATTATTCGAATTATTTTCGTAATCTTAATTCACATTTTAAAATAATGTTACATTCTATATTATTCAAAATATTTTTCATGTGCTAACATACTTTATTTAATAATTTTTAAAAGATAAATATTAAAAAGCCTTAAAATAAAATGTTATACAAATTATTCAAAAGATAAATAAAGTCCATGTTCTTTGTAGATAACTAGTATAGATATCTAATTTTTGATAGGGATGATGAATCTGATTAACCATTAATGGATTAGTTTTAATCGTTTTACGAATATAAATTCAAATGTATATAAATTTAAATATAATTAAGTTAAAACGTTATTCTAGCACATATTTCTTGAAGCCTTCTTTGTTTCATAATTTTACAAATTTTATTTTATTAGTAAAACGATAGATATGCAAATAATATCCACAGCAGATATATCTCAACAAATCAATCATAAGAAGCATTATGCACAAAGAAAAACGCAGCTCATTACTCGTAAATATATGATGCTCCATCTCGCTTAGATTACTATGTATTTGAACGTTACCCGTTTTCTAGTTCCATGTTCAGTTCCGTTTTCTTTTTGAATATATTTCAAAGTGAATAAACGTGTCAGAGAGTTTTCTTCTTTTGAACATATTTCAAAGTGAATAAACGACAAGTTACGGTTAGATGTAAATATCCAACAAATTACCCGATTTGTTTCTAACATTTTTGCTGTAGTCTAATAATGTAAAATGTCTTTCTACAACAATCGCTACTATTATCTCAATAAAACATTCCTATCCATTATCGGCCAATGGCCATTTCAATCGCGACTGGAGGGTAACGTGCTGCTCGCCATTACAATATTGTTCATTTGCAGTTTGACAACTTTAGAGGTGTCAGAAGTGTATCATGATATATATAATAGCGATAAGAATTCGAACTGAGACTGATTGTCTTCTCATATGCTGTAGTTATTGGGCCTGATAGCCGGAATAACGAATTTGAACATTGTCATGGAGAACTCATCGCCGTTATTCATCAACAGCCTTATCTTCGTAAAGCTAATCAACTCTCTCTGTAATAAGCATAAAGTTCGTATGTTACATTTTGCCACGCAAAGTTAATCGAGCCGTTCTGCGATTATAAATCGAACGATTTCTTCGAGCTACAGATGAAGGATCTTCTGGAGAATATCGAAGAGACTTGGAAGATGACACCAATCGGACCAGAAAGTAAAATATTACGGAATTATGCGGAGCAAAACAGAATATTTACGATACAATATGCAGGTAAGTGTAATTTGAATCTTATAAATACTAAGAATTTTTGTGGTATTATACTAAATAACATGTAGGAATTATATATTATTTCTTAATATCACCGCTTTTATTGAATGATTTTTCAACTGAAATATTATAAATATTTTTTTTTTCTTTTACTTTATTTTATATTATTTATTTTATATTAAATTTATATGTTATATCATCTATTTCATATTAAATTATTTTATATTATTTATTTTATATTAAATTATTTTATATTATTTATTTTATAATAAATTATGTTATATCATTTATTTTATATTAAATTATTTTATATTATTTATTTTATATTAAATTATTTTATACTATTTATTTTATATTAATTTACTTTATATTATTTATTTTATATTTACCCGTAATAACCACACCTCTATCGAGCATACATATCAACCACACTAGTGCGATTAGGGATTTTTTCAAAGTGCTATAACTCTCGTATGAATAATCCAAAAGTATTTGATAATCAGAGTTTCTTGGGATAAAAAATCCCCAGGAATCCAATAGTAATAGTTTCGAATGCGAAAAATAATATCGATATAGTAAAAATACGTCAAAATAAAAACAAAAATTTTCAAAAATCGTTTTTTCGTAAAAAAAATCGCCATTTCTTTTCTATTCGACGGAAATGATTTTTTTTTAAATTAAAGTTAAAATGTACTTTGAGGAAAAAATATTGTATAAACATTATAAATTGAGGATTTTTTAAGGGTGTTTAAACATATGGTATATTTGAAAGATGAAAAAATCAGTAAATGGTTGGTTTATGATGACAAAAAGTATTTATTTTGTTCAAAAAAGTACAAAAATCGAAATATTTTGGTTTGCTTGTATGTCTTAATCTACATTGTTAGCGTAATCAATCAAAGTCCGCATCTATGATCGTCGCAAATGCGGCGGAGGCAATTGTTGCGCGTATGGCCTTTTCTCTCATTGTCGCAAAGACCGCATTTTGAGCGACTTTCCTCACGAATAATACCTTTGGTAACAACTCCTAGCCCATCGATTTTCAACATTTTGCAAATTAGTTCTCTCGTTGTCAAACGTAACATTGGGCACTGTAAACGGTTAACTGTAAATTAAATTATTTTATATGTTTCGGGAATATGTAACCTTTTGTTTTGAATTAAATAATATTGTCTCTATTAAATTGTCTTCCTTGTCTCTATTAAATTAAAGTAACATGAAAAGAAATTTGTAGAAAAAGAGGAATAATTCATTTCAGCTGCTCTTTTATCTTCGGCAATCTTTTATTCCACGATGCCGATCGTCGTAAATGGAATATACTCGTTTTTACCAACGAATGAAAACTACACGGCCAGATTTTTATATCGCTTGGAACATGTTCTCGACGTGGACAAGTATTTCAATCTCCTGATGCTTCATGGGATTATTAGTATATTTTATATAGCGTATGTACCGATAGCTACCGATTGCATGTTTATTCTATGCATTCAACATGTCTGTGCATTATTTGAGGGTATAAAGCAAGTCCGAGACTTTTTGCTTAAAAATATAATGTGTCGAAAGAATTTCTGATCGAGTAATATTCTCACGAAATAGGTACAAGATAAATCGTATACGAAGCTCCGATTTTGTGATACTCAAGCCAAATATAGAGGATGATGAAGCATATCATGTCATAATTGATTGCATAAAATCGTATAAACATGCCTTAAAGTTAGTGCTTCTAGTGTTTTTAGATATAGACATCTTTAACTTCAGAGATAGAATTTATAAAGATTATTGTATGACTATTATATATATGATTTACTGATTATTTTATATGATTTTTATATGTATATCTTACAGTTTCCTGCGATAAATTAAGCATTTTTAAGATACTTTTAAGATATTTTTAAGATCTTTTTATTGTTTCTTTTCTTTTTATTTTAAGTTAAACAAATGACAATTATGAAATACTTTTTAAATTATCCAATACATTTATTTTATTGTTTTACAGATTTTCAGATCTGCTCTCATCCGTTTACGCAACATCTTTTTTCTTTTTATTAGGAATTGCAATCTTAAGCTTAAGCTTCAATGCGGCTGAGGTAAATATTCAATAAAATTGAAAGCTTTAAATACTGGCCATTTTATTATATATATATATATATATATATATATATATATATATATATATATATACAGGGTGTTTCATTTTAATCCGACCACCTAAATTTCTCGGAACCTAAGCAAGATAGAGAAAAATGTTTTAGACAAAAGTTGTATGGTTTCAAGGGGGACATAAGATGTCATTAGTTTGATCTTGAAGAGCCACCTGAAGGACACGCGAAGGTCAGCTCCAACTTTTTAAATGGGACACCCTATATGCTTTTGCATATTCTTGTAGCTCATCTCAAGAGCTTTCCAAAACACTATAATTAAGTTAGTTTTCATTAAGTACTTTCCAAGTTATGAGGCTTGAAATCATTTTTTACTTTTACATAAACCGTAAAATATCTTGTAAAATATTCATTTTTCGATTATTTTACCTTAATACTTTTATGTACAAAATAATGAGAGGAATCAATTGGTGTAAAGAAAACTCATAGTTGTTTCGAAAAAAAATATGTAATTTGCAATTAACAATTACATATTTTTTTTTAAAAATAACTATGTCTTTTCTTTACACCAATTGATTCCTCTCATTATTTTGTACATAAAAGTATTAAGGTAAAATAATCGAAAAATGAATATTTTACAAGATATTTTACGGTTTATGTAAAATTAAAAAATGATTTCAAGCCTCATAACTTGGAAAGTACTTAATGAAAACTAACTTAATTATAGTGTTTTGGAAAGCTCTTGAGATGAGCTACAAGAATATGCAAAAGCATATAGGGTGTCCCATTTAAAAAGTTGGAGCTGACCTTCGCGTGTCCTTCAGGTGGCTCTTCAAGATCAAACTAATGACACCATCTTATGTCCCCCTTGAAACCATACAACTTTTGTCTAAAACATTTTTCTCTATCTTGCTTAGGTTCCGAGAAATTTAGGTGGTCGGATTAAAATGAAACACCCTGTATATATATATATATATATATATATATATATATATATATATATATAATAAAATGGCCAGTATTTATATATATATATATACATATATATATATATATATATATATATGTATATATATATATATGTGTAACAAATAACGTTTAAGTTGATAATGGTGAATAATCAGTTGGATGAAACTATCAGAATTGTTTCTGCTATTATGGGACTATTGACGCATATATTTTACTTGAGTTTGACGTCTCAACGATTGATTGATCACAGCAGCGAACTACAAGAAACAATGTATGCATAAGTTGATCACTAATATTAAGAATATTGAATATTAAGAATATTGAAACAAAGTGGCTATTTTTTAAATTATTTAAAAAGATTGAAAGTAAAGAAATGTGTAAAAATAGAAATATTTTGCAATAATAGAAATGTGTGAAAATAGAAACATTTTACATTATTTTATAATTATATTCATGTATCTATCTGTCTATTATAAATTATTCAACATATTTAAATTTACGATTTATAAATTAGTATCATTATTTGAGCGAATGAGGAATAAAAGATAAAATAATGTATTAAATTTATGGATTAACAGTTATAGCTGTGAGTGGTATAAAATTTCATTAAGATCCAGACAACTGTTGAGATTCACGTTAATGCGAGCTATTAAACCATGTGAAATAAAAGCTGAGATGTATGTAATGTCATTGGAAAACTTTAGTTCGGTACGTACATATTATTATAAATATATCATATTTTGGCGATAAAATGCAAAGTCTTTTTTACATTATTTTCAGATATTACAAGTTTCCATGTCTTACTTTACCATGCTCACGTCTACACAATAATAATCGTTTGAAATAATATAATATAATATGGAAATATATTAAAAATATTGATTGCAAGTTTAATTATTTAATATAATGGATAACTTAAGCACTGATATAATGCACAATATAATACATTATTAAAAAAATATTAAATTTTAAATTGATGTTCGTTTTTATTTTTATACAAAGTGTGATTTTAATACAATGAATGATAAATACACATGCATCTCATTATCTAACTGTCATAATTATTAGTAATTGGCATAATCATATACAATAACAACCATAAATAATAAAAGATTAATAAACTAAAAAAACGCATCTTTATCAAATACATTAAATCAATGTTATGCTATAAAACTAATATTTATTTATTAAAGTGGATTTTAATAGACAATATAATTTTTATTTAACATCATTACTAATTGTACTGATGCTCGATGTTATATTGATGTCAATCCTGTGTGTCTAAATGAAATATAAAAGATTCACCATACTCGAAAGTTCTTTTTGGATCTAAAAAATTAGATATATTCCACTAGTATCATGTTATTTATTTAAATTCATGAAATTTGTTTCAAATTTATTTAAATTTATTTACATAACATATAAGATAAAGATTATCAAAAGAAAAAAAAAACAATTTAAATTATTATATAAAATTTATATAATTATATAAATTTATTTAAATCTTTTTAATACACACACATATATACATATCTTCAGCAACTCATAATTTTCATTTTTTTTATTAATTTACAAACATGCATACTTGGGGAGGTCTTCAGTTGCCTACATTCCCGATTGCCAACTGCTTCGTTTGCGCACGACATTTTGCCGACAGCTTCTTTTGCCAACATTTCCGATTGCCTACATCTCGATCGCCTACATGTATTATTGCACACACGAAAAAAATTAAGAAATGAAAATACGATTGCAAACATGACATTATTGTTCACATGCACATTGCACACATGATATTATTGTAGACATGCATATTGCACACATAAAGTGCAGAAACGTTTATTTTTGATATTTTAATTTTAATTATCTTCTTAAATGAATATTTAAAATTTCCATTTAGAAAGAAATATTAGAATTCAAAAATATTTTGGACTTAGGACTATATTTTGAAATGGAAACGAATCTCGCTTCTTGTGAAAATCAATAACCTATGTGAAATAAAACAATTATCGATAAATCTTGCCCAAAGCATCTAATAATATTTTTATTTTTTACATGAAATAATATCATGTGTGCGATGTGCATGTGTACAATAATATAATGTGTGCAATGTGTATGTGCACAATAATGTCATGTGTGCATTCTGTATGAATGCAATAATTTCATGTGTGCAATGAGCAATAAAATCATGTGTGGAAAGTGTTAATATAATTTTCTTATTTTATGTGTACAATAATGTCATGTGTGCAATGTGCATGTGAACAATAATGTCATGTGTGTAATGTGTATGTGTGTAATAATACTTTCGTTTCTTTATTTTTTTGTGCGTGCAATAATACATGTAGGCAATCGGGAATATTGGCAAAAGAAGTTGTCGGCAAAATGTTGTGCGCAAACGATGCAGTTGTTTGTTGGCAATCGGAAATATAGGTAAAAGAGTCTCCCCCGATAGATAACATAAGTTTTACCATATGCAGTTATAATTGTAGTCATGTAATACAAAAATTGAAATAAGGAAATAAATTGCCGCAAAAGTTTATGTTAATTTATGCTTTAACTGTAAATTGAATTTAAAAAATATTACAGTACTTTGATAAATTTATTATGTTTCATTTGTACGCAAAACAATTCATATATACGTATATAACTTAATTAACTGATATATATTTTTCAAAATTAATTAACTTTTACTGAGAAATTAATTAAAATTATATTAACTTTATTTTAATAAGGTTTAAATAAAATTTAATATTTTCTAAGAAATATACAGGGTGACCCCGAACGTTCCAGCCAGTCTTTGAGATCTTATAAGAAAGAATTTAATTCTGAATAAAAAATTTCCTAAACATAGTTCGAAAAATGCTTCTTTAAGAAGTTATCGCTCAAAAACCTCTGATGAAGGAAGAGCAAAAGGGAAAGAAAATGAAATAAAAAGAAAATGAAACTAAATAAATTTCTTGAAATAAACGATAAAAATAAAAAATAAAAATCTTTTTCTTTTATGAAAATAAAATAATTTTTCTTTCTTTTTTTAACTAATATTTTAATAATAGCACGTAATAGTAGAAAATGAATAAAGACGTTTTTCAAGAAATTTATTTAGTTTCATTTTCTTTTTATTTCATTTTCTTTTCACTTTTTGCTTTTCCTTCATCAGATGTTTTTGAGCGATAACTTCTTAAGTAAATATTTTTCGACCCATGTTTATAGGAAATTTTTTGTTCAGAATTAAATTTCCTATAAGATCTCAAAGTTTGGCTGGAACGTTCGGGGCCACCCTGTATAATATTTTCTTGTTTCTTTTCTTCTTTCTCTTTCCTGCAAATAATATCTATAATGATACCCCAATGAACATAGTTAGCTAATTAATATTACAGAAAAATATTGCATTTAATAGAGAAAAAGTCTCAATAGTGCAAAGTTTCTTATGATGTTTAATCGTTTAAAAAGATAAGTACCAATTAGTTTTTTTATAGGTATAAGTAACAGTTCGACCTTAAACTACAAAGCTTGTACTTCTTTTACCATCTCTCATCTCACGTTCGTCTAAACTTTATCAATTTCGCTTATTTTATGAAGCAAGACAAATATAATTTCTTTTGCAATCACATGTTGCCGCACAAAGAGTTGCACGACTATGAGAAACGATTCATTACTCATACATATGTAATGCTCTTTTGTGCTTGAAAAAATGTACTCCATTTAATACTATTTTTGTTTTCGCAAAGTGCATGAACTTTTCTATATACATAAAGTTTAGAAAAAATAAATTTATAAAATCTTATTATTGATTTTATAAACTTAATAATATTTTACAAGCTATGAGAAGTTACATACATATATCTTCTTTCTATTTTTTTCCTCTTTCCTGCAAATAATATCTATAATGATACCGTAATGAATATAGTTACTTAATTAATGTTACAGAAAAATATTACATTTAAAATAGAAAAAAAGTTTGATTATAATAAATCCAGTAAAGAGAAGTTCAGGCGATATAAATCGCTATTAAAAAGTAAAGGCAATAGAATCAATAACACTGAAAATAGTACGTGAAAAAAATTATCAATTATATTACATAACAATTGGCGAGTGTAAATTTTATATAGTATAAAAAGTACATTATGTATTGGGTTGTCCGGAAAGTCCGTGCGGATTTTTAAGCAAAATTCGAATGAAAAAATTTTGTTGTTAAAAGTTATTTCATTCTGTGATATATGCACCATTATTTTGCACAATACTTTTCCATCTTTCGGGTAATTTCATAATTCCTCTCTCATAGAAGTCTTGGGTTTTTTCGGCGAAGAAGCTGTCCAAGTAGTTTTTGAGGAGTTGCAAAGAAGCAAAGTTCAAACCATTAATTGAGTTTTGTAGCGACCGAAATAAATGAAAATCCGAGGGTGCAATGTCGGGGGAATATGGTGGATGAGGCAAAACATCCCAGCCAAACGCCAATAATTTTTGGCGAGTCTGCAAACTTGCATGAGGTCTGGCGTTATCATGATGAAAAACGACGCCTTTCCTATTGATCAATTCCGGACACTTTTTGGCGATTTCTATCTTCAATTTATCCAACTGTGAACAGTACTTGTCCGAATCGATGGTTTCGTTGTCCGGTAGTAGCTCATAATATACTATCCCCTTCCAATTCCACCAAATGCAGAGCATTACCTTTTTCGGATGTAAGCCTGCCTTCGAAGTGGTTAATGGCGGTTCACCTCGCTTGCTCCACGACCTTTTACGCTCGACATTATTATAAATTATCCACTTTTCGTCGCCTGTTATGATGCGTTTTAAAAATGAATCGTATTCATTGCGTTTGTATAGCAAATCGCTGATGGAAATGCGGTCAATACGATTTTTCTCAGTTAAGTCGTGCGGCACCCAAACATCAAGCTTTTTTACCATCTGGAGCTTGTTTAAATGTTCGGAAACAGTTGATTTGCCAATGTTTAACCTCGCTGCGATTTCCCGAACTGTGATCTGCCGCTCGGAATCGATTAAAGCTGTTATTTGGTCGACATCAGTGGTGACTGGCCGACCAGAGCGAGGAGCATTTTCAATATTCATTTCTCCTGAACGAAATTTAGCAAACCACTTCTGACACATGCGATCACTTACGGCATCTTCCCCGTATACGGCACATATTTTTTTTCGAGTTTGTGTCGCGTTCTTTCCTTTACGGAAATAAAAAAGCATTATGCATCGAAAAAACACGTTATTTCCTTCCATCTCTAAACTAATGTCAAGTAAAAAGTTTTTAATTTATTGGGATAATTAATATCACTAAGTATGCGTTGAAATGTCACTAATCAAAACACGAAAGCATTTGACATATCACATCGACATAAACTTGTAAAATTCGCCTTTGAACGACATCTATTGAGAAATCCGCACGAACTTTCCGGACAACCCAATATTTGAATAGTTCAAAGTTTCCTATAATGTTGATCAATATTGAATCGTTTAAAAAGATAAGTAAACAGTTCGACCTTTAACTGCAAATCTTGCACTTCTCTTACTACCTCTTATCCCACATGTTCGTTTGAACTTTACAAATTTTGCTTACTTTATACAGCAAGACAAATATAATTTCATTTGCAATCGCATATTGCCGCAAAAAGAGTTGCGCGACTATGAGAAACGATTTATTACTCATACATATGTAATGCTCTTGTGTGTTTCGCGGTATACATTATTACATACAGTACTTCCTCGCGATTTTTCATCGAGCTAGATTTCTTTTTGATCTATTTCCAAAGAAATAAACGATAAATTACGCTACGACATTTGACCGTCTGTTACAATATTTTCCTTCGATAATATGATAATACGAAATGTCTTTCTACGACAATCACTACTATTACATCAATAAAATGTTACTGTCTCTCATCGGTCAATGGCCATTTCAATCTCGACTCGAGGGTAACATAATGTTCGTCATTATGTTGTTTTTCATTTGCAGTCTGACTATCTTAGAGGTGTTCAAGATGCATTTAATATATATGGTAGCGATATAAGTTAAAATTGATACTCATTGTTTCTTCGTAACTTTTTATAGTTATGGGGACTAATAGCCGGAATAACAGATTTAAGCATCATCATGGAGAATGTATCGCCGTTACTCGTGAACAGCAGCGTTGTTATAAAGCTAATCAACTTTTTGTATAATAAGTACAAAGTTCGTACATTACATTCTACTGCTTAAAGTTAATTTAATTGTTCTATAATTATAAATCGAATGATTTCTTTGAGGTGCAGATGAAAGATCTACTTGAACACATCAAAGAAACTTGGAAGATGATGAAACCTGAAACAGAAAGAAAAATACTAGAAAGTTATGCGGAAAGAACCAGAACGTTGACAATACAATATGCAAGTGAGTAATTAACTTTATATAAATTTAACAAATATTTATTATATTGTAGTTGAATATTTAATTATGAAAACTTAATATTATTTATTGATATCGCTCCA
This sequence comes from Camponotus floridanus, assembly GCF_003227725.1. Taxonomy (NCBI): domain Eukaryota; kingdom Metazoa; phylum Arthropoda; class Insecta; order Hymenoptera; family Formicidae; genus Camponotus; species Camponotus floridanus. The sequence continues at coordinate 68,531 of NW_020229273.1, read as the reverse complement.
TATAAGTTTATCATAAATTTTGCTTATAAAAGTCATTATCTCCTTCAACTTTTTTTTCTCAAATCATTATAACAGATCTGAATCAATTTGGAATATTTTATGGAACATATACACGTTAAAATCTTTACAAATTGACCTTTTACATATCAAAAAATCTTTTTATTAATATAATATAATTTTTGGAATTCTTCTCTAAAAAAGTCTGAAGAAAAAGAAGTGATTTGTTCCAGTTGGAATTTATTCAATGGGTATGTCTTACGCTACGATGCCATTTGTCATCAAAGGAATATATTTGCTTTTACCTTCAAACGAAACCAATCAAGTCAGATTTCTATATCGTTTAGAACACGTCATCGACGTGAACAAATATTTTAACCTTCTGATGTTTCATGGAATTATTAGTATATTTTATATATTGTCGGTACATATTGCTAATGATGCCATGTTTATACTTTACGTTCAACATGCCTGCGCATTATTCAAAAATATATGGTATGTTCAGTCTGTGAATGAAGTTGCAGTAAAAAAAAATTATAATTAAAAATGTAAACAAAATTATATTCTCATTGAATAGTTGCAACGTGAAGCATATACGAAGATCAGATTTTGGAATGCTTAAGCCGGATATTGCTAATGATGAAGCCTATCATATTATAATTAAATACGTCAAATCCTATAAATATGCTTTAAGGTTAGTGTTCAAATTTTTTATTAAGAAATAAATGCATCTTTCGCAATAGCTTTAAATATCGATAGAATTACATAGAATATTTTATGTGTGTGTGTATGTATCTGTGTGTGAGTTAAATTAAACTAATTATAAGTTTAATCACTGGTGGATCCTGGGAGAGGTGGGAGGGGTTTAAGGTTAAAACCCTCCCCTTGCAAATTAAAAAAAATTAATTTTTCTGAATCTGCTTAAAATATATATGTAAAAAAAAAATAAACGTTAAAGCAGGCCTGTCGACACGGGCGCCCATGACTCAAGCTCTCAGAGGTTCGTTTTAAAAGCTAAGCATAAAACCAAAAATATTAAATCTAATAATTTGGCAGAAACCTCCCCCCATTGTCGATGTCAGGATCTGCTAGTGAGTTTAATGATAAGTTTATAAATAAACTGACATATTTGTGTCATTGTTTTATAAAGATTTTCCGATCTTCTATCATCTACCTACGCAACGTGCAATTTTTTCTTAATAGGAAACGTGATAATAGCTTTAAGCTTCAGTGCGGCTGAGGTAAATACTTTATAAATTTGGAAACATTGAATAATACTTTCTTTCTATTTTACAATATCTATAATAAAATCACGTATTATTATTTAAGTTAATAATGGTGGATAATCAGTTAGATGAAATTATCAGAATTATTGCTGCTAATGTGGCACAATTGATACATATATTTCACTTGAATTTAACGTCTCAACGACTGATCGATCACAGCAGCAATCTTCAGGAAGCAATGTATGCATAAATTGACCAATACTATTAAAAGAAATGTATAAAAAAAATAAAAATATTAAAATAAATTTTGTACTTATAAACTTGTACTTTTAAAAAAGTTTTTTTATTTAAAAGAAAATGTTGAAGAAGAAGAAATGCGTAAAAGTAGAAAAAAATATTTTGCAAATAATATATAATATTTTATAATTCTAGTCTGTGTATTTATGTGTATTATATATGTAAATTATTATACACAAATTAGAATAATTTATATATTAATGTCACCATTTGAGCGAAAAGAAAATAAATAGTAAATTAATATATCAAATATATTAACAGTTATAGCTGTGATTGGTACAAATTATCACTAAGATCCAGACATCTATTGAGATTCATGTTAATGAGAGCTATTAAACCATGTCAAATAAAAGCTGGTAAAATATACGTAATGTCACTGGAAAACTTTAGCTCGGTACGTATATATTATTATAAACATATCATTTTGATTAAAATTCAGTTTTTTTTATATTACTTTCAGATATTACAGGTTTCTATGTCTTACTTCACTATGCTTACGTCTATGCAAGTTTAATTATTTAATAATAGTTAATTTAAACACTAGTCTAATTTAATGCATTATTACAAAAAATTGCATTATTAAGATGCATTATTAAAATGCATTATTAAAAAAATTTTAAATTTATTAATTTAAATGATATTAGCTGATACTTTTGTTTGAGATATGATCTTAATGAATGAGAAATGTATATGTGTATTTCATCATCTCGTTGTCACCATTATTAATAATTAGAATCCTAACACATAATAAAAGATTGATAAAAATAAGAAAATAAAGCAATTTTTCAATTCTATTAAAAAATTTTCAATTTTATTAAATAAACAGAGTTATAATTATGCTATTATACTAATATTTTTTTTAATAAATTGAATTCAAAGATTCATTTAGACAATTATATAATATCTCATCTTTCTCGTATATTTAAAAAAACTTAATAATTTATTTTCAAAAATAAAATAGAAATTATTTATTTGTATATACGCTCCTTGATTTAATTAATATATATTTAATGAATATTAATATACATATAAATTTATAATTTACATAGAATTATATAAAGAGTATTATATAAAGAGATTATCGAACAAATTGATAAGATCATTACATAAAATTTAATTTAAATAGATTTATTTAAAATCTGTTTACATATATAAAATATTTTCAAGACATCGTAAATTTCATTTCTCTAACAATTTGCAGGCATAAACGCTTGTAGCATCAGTTGATATAATAAATCATTTACACACAGTATGTGACATAGATAATGTAAGTTTTACCGCATGCAGTTATATTCATACTAAAATAATACGAAAATTGAAAAATAAATTAGAAATAAATTACCGCAAGAGAGTTTACATTAATCTATGCTTTAATTCTATACATATATATATATTAAAAAGATACTGTTCAAAATGCATAAAGTCACGGAAACCGCATAATTAAAGCCGCATTTCCCACCCCATAATTTCGAGGATTTTGGAAAGTCAACGGCGGTCGAGAATCTTCTCGAGACCTCTATTCTTTAACAAAAACCCGACCGTTCGAGCAATCTCTGTTTGCGCCGCGTATAAAAAAAACGCTCGATAACAACATTGTCAACTGCCGCCGGAATCCACGAGGCGAACGGGCATGCGCGCCCGTGCGTCACGATCAGCTGATGGCCAATCAGCTGATCCAAAAGAGTTGCGCGCATGTCAACAGTGAAGAATATTAATTCTGACCTCATCGGCGGCCAATCATGTGCGGCGCCGTGGGGTCACCGCCACACTTTAAAATTAATTGGGCCACGTCGCAACGGAGCCCAAAATCCGCCCCAGTATATAACGGGCCCAGCGCGCGGGCCTGGCCAAGTCTCGCACTTTACGCCTTTTCGCTCACCTATTTCTATTTCGACGCACCGCTAAAACATTACACGACCACTCTTTTCTCACGGATCACCGCTTTCGATTTTCGGAAAATTCTCGAACCTAAACGCACGACGACCGCTATCTCTTTGGACTTCGCTAAACCGCTCGCTCGCTTCACCGCACGCGATATCGCGCACGATAATCGCACCGCTTCACCGCACCGCTCGTTTCATTACGAATTACCGCGCACTGGACACTTGTAATTCTTTCACCTTTTCTTTTACTGTACACTGACTACATTAAACTTCTGTTATTTTTATTGAAAGTTCAAAGTTACTCTTTCACTACACGAATCCACTATCCACGATTCACTGCCGGACTTCCTCGCGAACATTTCTGGTCCTTCGAGCCGGAACCCAACATCCTCCGCGTCCGCTGTCTCGTGAGTGATCCTCCCAGTGCTGTGCAGTTTGTGGCGTGTAGTTACCTCTGAAACAGAAGGACAATGAGTGTTAGTTCCGAGACAAAGGTGCTGCTGGAGGCCCAGTATGACATCCACGGTCGGATCTCCCGCACCGTAGACAATCTGAGGAAGATGGGCGTGAGCAACATCACTCGTGATGCCATCCAAGCCCGTACCGGCATCCTGGACAGCCTCTGGCAAAAGATGGAGACTCAGCATGAGCTCATTCGAACAGCGCTGAAAGACAGATACAAGGAGAGTGAGTACGCTGTATCTAATTTCATTGAAGTCGCGGAGAATACGTACGCGACGTAGCACGTTGACTGGCTACGCTGAAAAGCTCAAGGGCGAGCCGTCCGCCGCGCCCAAAAGCGAGCCTAGCCAGGATCAGGCTCCTAGGACCTCGTTGCCGCGCATCAAACTCCCGATGTTTTCGGGATCCTACGAAGAGTGGCCCTCGTTCCGCGACCTCTTCCTGTCGGTCATCGGGGAGAATTCGTCCGTCTCCGACATCGAGCGCTTCCATTATCTCCGGTCTTGCGTCAAAGGGTCCGCTGAAAAATTAATCAAATCGTTGACTGTGACCGGCGACAATTATCAGCGCGCGTGGGTGATTCTGTGCAGACACTTTGAAAACAAGAGAGAGCTCATTCGCTCGAATTTCTTCGCGTTTACCTCGGTTTCCAAAATGAAGTGCGAGTCCGCGGAGGAACTCGGTCGCATTCACAACGCCGTTACGACCGCCGTAAACGCGCAGGAAAGTATAGGAAGGCCCATCGACACTCACGGTATGGACCTCCTTAACTTCCTGACGATCGAGCTCTTCGATTCGCGCACCCGGATGGAGTGGGAGTCCTCGATTAGCGACTCCACCGATCCGCCCGAGCACGACACTCTCACTAACTTCATCGCCAAGCGTATTCTCACGCTGAATGCCGCCAAGCCGAGAGTACCGACAAAGAGCTTTGAAGGTGCGTCGCGAACCGCGAAAGCTCAGCACGCAAGGACCGGTTCCGAACATTTAAAGTGCGCGCTGTGCCAAGGGAAGCACACGCTTATGCTGTGTGGTGACTTCAAGGCGAAGACCGCGAGCGACCGTAAGTCCTTCGTAGAACAGAACAGACTGTGCTACAACTGCCTCGGGAATCACTTAGCCTCAAAGTGTCAGTCTGTCAAAACCTGCCTAACGTGCAAAAACAAGCACCACACTACACTACACGACGCGTACACCCTGGCCACTTCCAACGAGGTTAGTGCCCTGTCTGCGACGCACTCCTCGTCCGAGCGCAAGGCGATCCTCCTCGCGACAGCCCGCCTGCACATAGCGGATCGCGCCGGGGATCTTCATCCCGTTCGAGCGATGCTCGATCAGGGCTCCGAAGTGTCCATCGTCTCCGAAGCACTGGTCCAACGTTTAAGGCTTCCCCGCACAAGCTCCTCGGTGTCCATCATCGGCATCGGCGGGGCTCGATCCGGGTCAACCCGCGGCAGAGTGGCGCTCAGCCTCTCCTCGACGACTACGGGGACCAAGCTCAAGGCCGTCGCTTTCGTGCTACCACGCCTGTCGGCGTATCAGGGGTCGTCTGTGAGGACCCTCGCCCCCTGGCCTCACATCCGCGGCCTCGAGCTCGCCGATCCGCAATACCAGGAGCACGATCCGGTCGAGCTGCTGTTGGGTGCGGAGGTCTGCGCCCACATCCTGGAGGCCGGCCTTCGAAAAGGTGGACCTCACGAGCCGGTCGCCCAGAAAACGGTCCTAGGATGGATCCTGTCGGGAGGATCCAGCTCAGCGCCCTTCCAAGGTCCCCGGAACTCCTTGCAGTGCTCTGTGGACAAAGAGTTGGATCAGCTCGTACACCGTTTTTGGGAGCAGGAAAGGGAGTCGCCAGCCCCCGTGGCGCTCACGCCGGAGGAAGAGGAGTGCGAGACTCTCTTCACAACCACTCACCGGCGAACGGCGTCCGGACGATACATCGTTCGTCTCCCCTTCTCGTCCTCGCCAACGCCGCTCAGCGATACCCGGAAGCCTGCCGAACGCCTCTTAGCCGCCATGGACCTCCGGGGCAGAAGAGACCCTGAGTTCGGTGCTCGATATCGGGAGTTTATGCAGGAGTACGAGAACCTGGAACACATGAGTCCTGTGGAAACAGTCAGCACGGCTGGCTGTTACCTACCTCACCACGGAGTCCTCCGTCAGACTAACTCCGGTACCAAGCTCCGCGTTGTATTCAACGGGTCGCAACGCACCGCCTCCGGGGACTCTCTCAACCAGCGCTTGATGGTCGGCGCCAACTTGTTACCGGCCTTAGCTGACGTCCTCCTTCGCTGGCGTCGGCACCGCTTCGTGTTCGTCACGGACATCGAAAAGATGTTCAGACAAATCCTCGTCCACCCAGAGGATCGCCGCTTCCAGCGGATACTCTGGCGCACCGGAGCATCTGAAAATGCAAGAGAATACGAGCTTAATACTGTCACGTATGGGCTCGCCTGCGCTCCGTTCCTCGCCGTCCGCACGCTCCGCCAACTCGCCATCGACGAGAAGGCACGGGGTCCGAGGGGAGCGCCCGCTCTACTCCATGACTGTTACATGGATGACATAATTACCGGGGCTGACTCGTTGCACCACGCCGTTGCACTGCAAACGGAGCTTCGAGAGCTTTGCACGGCGGGCGGGTTTCCACTTCGCAAGTGGGCCGCCAACTTTGAGGCCGTCCTAGAGGGTGTTCCCTCCGACCACCGGCTCCAGCAGGCGCACCACTCCTGGGAGAATGAGGTACACTCCACGTTGGGCCTGCGCTGGCATACCGCCTCCGACAACTTCTCTTTCGCGATCCAGCCCCCGGTCGCTAGCGAGTTCACCAAGAGGCGAGTATTGGCCGAGACAGCGCGGTTGTTCGACCCCTTAGGATGGCTCGCCCCTGTCGTTATCCGCGCCAAGATCCTCATCCAGTCGGCGTGGCTGAAGAGACTAGGTTGGGACACTCCGCTCCCAACCGAGGACGCTAAGTCTTGGCAGCGCCTCCTCTCCGAACTCCCTTTGCTGGAGAACCTCCGGATTAAGCGTTGGCTGGGCGTGGACCACCCGGCCCCGCGGATCGAGATCCACGGGTTCGCGGACGCGTCTGAGCGCGGTTTTGCGGCCGTCGTCTATCTCCGCGTAACCAGTGGCGACGAGACGGCCATCCACCTCCTAGCTGCAAAAAGCAAGGTTGCGCCTATTAAACCAGTGTCCCTGCCTCGCTTAGAATTGTGCGCCGCAGCCCTACTCACCAATCTGACGTTTCACCTTCGCAAGACCTTAGAATTGGTTTCAGCTCCGATAACTCTGTGGTCAGACTCCCGGGTGACGCTCCAGTGGATCCAGGGACACGCTTCCAGATGGAAGACCTTCGTCGCTAATAGGGTGTCCCACATCCAGGAGAAGCTTCCGGAAGCGCGATGGCGACACATCCCGGGACGAGACAACCCCGCCGACTGCGCGTCTCGGGGAGTAGAGCCCCGGGACCTGATCAGCCACTCCCTCTGGTGGACAGGACCGTCATGGCTCCCCAAGGACCCATTGCTCTGGCCACAGAGCGACCACGCCGAGCACGAGGTCGACGTGCCGGAGACGAGAGCCGTCGTCTCCAACCTGACGACCCAGGAGAAGACCGAACCTGAGATGCTTCTCAGGTTCTCCGACCTCCATCGCCTCCTAAGAGTTACTGCGTGGTGTTGCCGATGGCGAGGCAACCCACCGAGCTCCAGGGAGCACCTCCCCCTCGCGCCTGACGAGCTAGAGGCAGCCCTGCTCCGTTGGATCCGCCTGGTGCAGGCACATCACTTCCCCAAGGAGATCGCCGCTCTGAAAAGGGGCAACGCGTCAGTCAAGGGTCAACTGTCGAAACTGACCCCCTTCCTCGACAATCATGGCATTATTCGAGTCGGGGGCCGGCTGAAGCACGCTGTGCTCTCACCTGATGAGTGCCATCCGATCATCATGCCTCCAGAGTCATGGTTGACTCAGCTCCTCGTCAGGGCACACCACCGGCGAACGCTCCACGGCGGGGTCCAGCTCACTCTTGGACTGCTCCGCCTACGCTTCTGGATTCCTCGAGGCCGCTCCCTCGTCAAGAGCATAATCCACCGGTGTGTGACGTGCGCGAGATGGAAGGCTGCAGCACCGCAGCCTATAATGGGCAATCTCCCGACGGCACGAGTCACTCCAGCACGCCCGTTTCTGCGCACCGGGATCGATTACGCCGGACCGATCTTGATACGAACCGCAAAGGGGAGAGGTCACAAGGCGCACAAGGGGTTTATCGCCGTTTTCGTCTGTCTCGCTACCAAGGCCGTGCACCTGGAGGTCGCGTCAGACTACTCCACCGAAGCCTTTCTCGCTGCGTTCCGGCGATTCACTTCCCGTCGGGGCCTCTGCGAGGAAGTCTATTCGGATTGCGGCACAAATTTTGTCGGCGCCAATCGGGAGCTGCGCCTTTTGTTCCAGGCGTCGTCATCCGACGGCCGGCGCATCGCTCACAGTGCCGCATCCGACGGGATACGGTGGAAGTTCAATCCGCCGGCGGCACCTCACTTCGGCGGGCTTTGGGAGGCAGCGGTGAAATCAACCAAACACCATCTGCGGAGAGTCCTCGGAGACACGACCCTCACCTTCGAGGAAATGTCTACCTTCCTCGCGCAAGTGGAGGCGTGTCTCAACTCCCGTCCTCTTCAAGCCTTGTCCGACGACCACGACGACATCACGGCACTCACTCCCGGTCACCTTTTGATCGGGGCCCCGCTGCTGGCCGTGCCCGAGCCCTCGCTGTCAGACTGCAATCCAAACCTCTTGGCCCGCTGGAAACTCCTCCAACGGATGCGCGACCACTTTTGGGAGAGATGGTCTCGAGAATTCATTAACTCACTGGCTTCCCGGCCAAAGTGGCTGAAGGACACCGTCAGCCCCTCCGTAGGCGACCTGTGCCTACTGCGGTCGGACGTCACACCGCCGACCAGATGGCCACTCGCCCGGATCGTCCAGCTGCACCCTGGGGGTGACGGCGTGACACGAGTGGTGACAGTGCGCACCGCGTCCTCGGAACTCCTCCGGCCGCTTGCCAAAATCGTCCTCCTGCCCGGAGCCGACACCACAGCACCAACAACCCCGGTCTCGTGAGCGTGAAAGATCGCATTTTTTTTTCATCCTCCTTTTTTTCTATTCATTATAATCACTGGTACTTACCGCGACATCACCGATAAGAGTACCGCGCGTAATCACCGCTTTCTCACATGCGATAATCACACGCGAACCGCGCTACCACTCTTCATTCTTTTCTCACCGACACTTCACCTCACTTGAATCGTTCATCACCCGCTGTCACTCAAGCATCACTGCACTCGCGAGATCATCCGCTAAAACCCCTTGCAATCAGCTCACCGCATTCACTGTATATTCTTCATTACCGCACCACTTCATATTACGGAGGATTCTATCCGACTGCACAACACGTGCTCTCGCGTGACGTCACACATTCCATTGATTGATCGCGATCAATGGCTCGCCGATAGTATCAGTGCGACATCTGTCCGTACCCGCGCCCACCCAGGAATTTCGTCACGCACTGACGAGGCGGGCGGGATGTTCAAAATGCATAAAGTCACGGAAACCGCATAATTAAAGCCGCATTTCCCACCCCATAATTTCGAGGATTTTGGAAAGTCAACGGCGGTCGAGAATCTTCTCGAGACCTCTATTCTTTAACAAAAACCCGACCGTTCGAGCAATCTCTGTTTGCGCCGCGTATAAAAAAAACGCTCGATAACAACATTGTCAACTGCCGCCGGAATCCACGAGGCGAACGGGCATGCGCGCCCGTGCGTCACGATCAGCTGATGGCCAATCAGCTGATCCAAAAGAGTTGCGCGCATGTCAACAGTGAAGAATATTAATTCTGACCTCATCGGCGGCCAATCATGTGCGGCGCCGTGGGGTCACCGCCACACTTTAAAATTAATTGGGCCACGTCGCAACGGAGCCCAAAATCCGCCCCAGTATATAACGGGCCCAGCGCGCGGGCCCGGCCAAGTCTCGCACTTTACGCCTTTTCGCTCACCTATTTCTATTTCGACGCACCGCTAAAACATTACACGACCGCTCTTTTCTCACGGATCACCGCTTTCGATTTTCGGAAAATTCTCGAACCTAAACGCACGACGACCGCTATCTCTTTGGACTTCGCTAAACCGCTCGCTCGCTTCACCGCACGCGATATCGCGCACGATAATCGCACCGCTTCACCGCACCGCTCGTTTCATTACGAATTACCGCGCACTGGACACTTGTAATTCTTTCACCTTTTCTTTTACTGTGCACTGACTACATTAAACTTCTGTTATTTTTATTGAAAGTTCAAAGTTACTCTTTCACTACACGAATCCACTATCCACGATTCACTGCCGGACTTCCTCGCGAACAGATACAAAAGTATTCTTTTATATATACTAAAAAGATACAAAAGTATTCTTTTTTTATTAAAAAAATTATTAATATTTATTCGTAATTCTGCTTTCTACAAGAATTATTCTGCTTATTATTAATTTTGTAAGTTATAACTTTTACATTCTTAATATCTACAGCAGAATATTTCTTGTAGAAAGTAGAATTACGCATTTTTTTTTATAAAAAAAGAATACTTTTGTATCGTTTACCAATCCAACTCTTTTTACACGTTAAAATGATTTGTGTAAGAATGGAAAAAATCGCCGTCAAATTCTATGTATTAAAATACCATTATTTAAAAAAAATCGTATTAAAAAATACACGAATGCAAAAGATATCTCTTTTTATGTGGCAAATACGTTTCACAATAATAAGAAATCGCGTTATTAAAAAAAAACCGTGTAGAAAGAAAAATATGTACATAAAAGAGTTAAATATATTAGAAAAGTATGCATAGAATATGTATATTATTTGATTCACAGTATTTAACTCGCTTGTACGTTACTGCAGACACGGTCGATCCAAGCAGCTGTCATCTATGAATTATTCGATTGATTAGAGTTGCAGTCGGTAATTGATTTCTAATGGTAAAAGGTTGTTACAACCATTATGATTCATCCTATGTATATATATATATATATATATATATATATATATATATATATATAGAATTATCTCTTTATATAATCAAATCTCTTTTATATATATATATATAGAATTATCTCATTATATAATAAAATCTCTTATATATATATATATATATGTTAGGCTCTAGCGAAAAAACCGACAAAAATCTGAAAAGTCCAACTTCGTTGTGGTCGATTTTTCCGCTCAGTGAGCTTTCGATCTTTGACATATATAAATTAAAAATGTATTATATTGTGACATCTTGTTAAATGTATTACTTTTCGATTCAACTAAATGCACAATCGATTTAATAATATTTTTTTGAATTAATTAATATTTTTAATATTTTTTAAAATATTTAATAATTTCTTCTTTTTTTAATTATAACCCTTATAAACAAAATAATATGTTAATATATTAGTGAAAAATAACATTTTGAGTTAAGAATCAAACTTTTTATTTTCGAAAGTTGTATTAAATGAATTTACTACGATAAAAAAATTTTAGTTTGCCATTGATATATATTAACTATTTAAGATGCACTCCGTTTGACAAAATTTTCGAAATGATTCTTTACCTGTCTCTATCTCGATTGATCCATCGAACGCTTTATCTTTCAGAAGATATAAGTAAATAGTTCGAAACTTACTTGCACAAATATCTACCGTTTTACCTCTTTGATTATTCCTCGTTCCACATGCTCATTTAAATTTTATGAATATCTTTGTTTTGTAAAGCAAAAGATATATAATTTCAATCGCAATCGTATTTTGCCGATGACAAAGAATTGCGCGAATGATTGCAAAAATTCATTATTTATGTATGCTTTGTGCTTCGAACATCATAATACATTCTCTCGCCGTTTCTTTACAGTGTCAGATTCCTTTCTGAAACTATTCAAAGAAGCACACGGTAAATTACGCGATTGAATATTCGACGAGATATTTAACCCTCTGACATATAGTACTTTTCTTTGATGGTTTGATAGTACAAAATGTCTTTCTATGACAATCGCTATTATTACATCAATAAAATGTTACTATCTCTCATCGGCCAATGGCCGTTTCAATCTCGAATGGAAGGAATTGTCATGCTTGTCATAACATTATTTCTCAGTTGCAGTTTCATGTCCTTGCAGGTGTTTAAAATATATCAGATATACAAGAAAGCGATACATTAGAATCGAGATTGACTATCTGTTTTTGATATAGATTTGGGGTTTGATAGCTGGGATAAATGATTTAAATATTATCATGGAGAATGCTTCACCATTATTTATAGACGTTTTCATTTTCATGAAGCTAATTAATTGTTTATACAATAAGGATAAAGTTCGTATATTACTTCCTGTCATGCAAAATTAATCGGGTTGTAATTTTGAATCGTGCGATTTCTTCGAGCTACAGATGAAACATCTTTTGGAACGTATCGAAGAGACCTGGAAAAGAATACAAGTAGGACCAGAGAATAAGATATTACAAAATCACGCAGAACAAAACAGAACGTTAATAATAAGATACGCATGTGAGTAATCTTTGTGAAAAAATTTTTGTGGTGTTAAATAAATATTAGAGTATTATATCAGAAGTCCATGATATTTCTTTGTTAACTTTTACTGGATATTTATATTTCAATCAAAACATCTTTTACTATTCGTCAACTAATTTTTTTCCTCTTTGTTATTTTCTCTAAGGATTGTAAGAGATTGAAATATTTTAAAATCTTCAGTTATAATTATTTTCGAGCTCTAAAAATTAAATTTTCTTTTGTATTCGCTTTCGGTGAACAAATTTAATGAAAAAAATTTTTTTATACTTCTCTTTAAAAATTCTTACCTTTTCTTCAAAATATTGTTATTTTTGAAGCGAAATGTCAAGAAAAAAATTACTCGTTATAGCAATAATGTACATGTTGGGTGTCTTTTACTCTGCAATGCCCATCATCGTTAAAGTACTATACTGGCTTTTACCTACGAATGAAGCTTACACGACCAGGTTTCTGTTTCGCTTGAATCATGTTCTCGACGTGGACAAGTACTTCACTCTATTGATGCTTAATGGAATTCTCGGTGTACTCTTCTTAATGTCGGTGTGGGTAGCTGCCGATGGTATGTTCATACTTTGCACTCAGCATGTCTGCGCATTATTCGAGACTGTACAGTAAGTCGAATACCGCGAATAAAATTGTAATACGCGAAAAAAGAGTCTATAAACAGAATTAAATTTCAATTAAACAGGAATAAAGTGAAGCGCATACAAGGCTCGGATATTGTGATGGACGAGCCGAATATAATGGATGATGAAGCGTATCACGTTATAATTGATTGTATCAAATCATACAAATATACATTAAAGTTAGTGTCAGTAACACATCTTTAAATAGAAATGCGTGCCATTTAATTTAATGAGAAATTAAAGCGAAAACACACAAAACTTTCATACAACGTTAATTGTTTTGCTGTTTTATGTATAGCTTACAATATGTATTTTTATAATTATGTAATCATCTTCTATATCTTGTTTTAATTATAATTCTGTATATATAATTTTTTTTAATGCCAAACGAAATTAACGAGACGTTGCATTCATTTAAATTAATCAATATATATTTGTTTTATTGTTTTATATGAAGATTTTCCGAGCTACTCTCGTCCACCTACGGAACACATTTTCTTTTTTTGCTAGGAAACGTAGTTGTAGCTGTAAGCTTCTGCATAGCTGAGGTAATTTTTCAATCATTCTTAACACTATTTGCATTTCCATTCAGTACAATTAATAAAGTCGTATATTGTTTATATTGTTAAGTTAATAATGAGGGATATTCCATTGGATGAAACTGTCAGACTCATCGCTTGCAATACCGGATTATTATTACATATATTTTATCTAAGCTTGATGGCTCAACAAATAATCGATTATAGCGACAAATTTCAAGAAGTAATGTACGCATGTAAAATAATCATTGAAATGTTGAAAAATGAGTAAATTGCATTAATTTAAAACAAATGTATGAAAGTAAATCACATTTGTGAATAATGAATTTCATATATTTATTTGCACATAATATTTGCAAATAAATGCCACTAGTTGTTAAACAAATGGCAATTATATGAGAAATTAATCTATGGAATGCATTAACAGTTACAGCTGCAACTGGTACAAGATTTCATTGAGATCCAGAAAACTATTGAGATTTATGTTATTGCGAGCTTCTAAGCCGTGTCAAATAAAAGCTGGCAAAATGTACGTAATGTCAATGGAGAATTTCAGCTCGGTACGTAGTATTATTTAAATAATTATGTGTCATAAAATATAATTATTTTTGCGATATCCTTTTTAGATCTTACAAACCTCCATGTCTTATGTCGCGGTGCTCACTTCATTGCAATAATTATTGTATAATATAGTTATATAATAGATTTTCTATTGTGCTATAATGAAATATATTCTTTAAAAAATTGTAATTTTTCGATATCAATTTATTTTTATGCAAAATACTTTTTTTTAATATAATAAATAATGTAAATGTATACATAAGCATTTCATTATTGCAATTGACATAATTATGTTTAAACCAATTAAAGAATTAAAATGTTATAATGTTGCGGAAGATTTTACTATGTATAAACTACAACAAATCTTCTCAATAAATATACATGTACAGGGTATCTCTAAAGTCCGACCCTACTCCTGGATCTCGGAAAGGGCTTTAAATATGGAAAAATGTTTCAGACAGAAGTTGTTTGATTCTAAGAGAGACATAAGATGCCATTGGTTTTACCTTGAATAATTGTTTGAGGATCACAAGAAGGTGACTTTTAATTTTTTAAATGAAACCTCCTATTTTTTATTACTTATTTTTACAGTTTATCTCCAGAGCTTTCCAAAACATTATAATAAAATATTTTTCAAGTTATGAGGTTTGAAATAATTTCTTAATTTTACATAAACCATAAAATATGTAGTAAAATATTCATTTTTCGATTACCTTACCTTAATACTTCTACGTACAAAATAATGAGAGGAATCAGATGGTGTAAAAAAACATATGATTGTGTCTAAGAAAAAATATGTAATTTGCAATTAGCAATTATTTTTTTTATTAATTTATAGACAAACACGCTTGTGGCATCAGTTGGTATAATAAATCACATATAATATATGACATAGATAGATAACATAGGTTTTACCATATGCAGTTATATTTGCAGTAATCATGTAATAAAGAAATTAAAATAAGGAAATAAATTGCAGCAAAAATTTACATTAATTTATGCTTTAACTCTAAATTTAAAAAAATATTATAGCACTTTGTTAAAATAATTATTTTTCATTTCTATGCAAACCAATTCTTATATATAACTTAATTGATGTACATCATTTTTTTTTATATATTAATTAACTTTTACTGAGAAATTAATTACATTTATATTAACTTTATTGTATTAACTTATTATATTAACTTTATTATATTAACTTATTATATTAACTTTATATTAACTTTATTTTATTTTGTAAAGTTTAAATAAAATTTAATATTTTCTAAGAAGTATATACAATTTTTAAAAGTAATAAAATTTACTATAAAAATAAAAAAAATACTATAACAATATATATATATATATATATATATATATATATATATATATAATTATTATAAAAACTATTTTAATTTCTATTTACAAATATATGAATAAGATCACTAAGAATCAGTATTTCATTGATCTCTAGTAGAAACGCTTCTTTTTTGTTATTTTATCTTATATCTTATTAATTATAGTCAGTGGAAATAAAATTTTACCACAAAATCGGTAATCGCTAGTTCGTTTGTTTACCGCTACGCTATTTTTCTCGTACTTAAGTTTTGGTCATGAGGATTATATAAAGCTTGCAAAAGACAACAGATAAAATTAAAAGTATCACTTCGATTTAATTTCTGATAGAATCTCAATAGAGGAATTTCAGATATTAAATCGATTTTATAAGTGGGACATATCCGGCGAATAAACAAAAATCATCTGTTCATTATATATTAAAGATGTGTAAAATAAGTTATCATCTATTTAACATTCATGTTCTAATATGCATGTAAATATAAATAAAATTTTTAATTTTATATGAAGTAGATAAATTAATATTACTAATTAAAAGTCAATGTTAATTCTTTTAGTGAAATATTATCGATTCACAGTGCTATAATAACTTATAACCGCATATCAACTGTATATCAGTAACTCTGTTTACTGTTTCCAGTATACTGATTCATTTTTAGAGAATGTGTATGAATGCATTCTTTATTAATTCCGTAAAAATCAAATGTTTTACGAATAAAAGAAAAAAAATGTATTTTAAACGTATTTTAAACATTTTTTAAACGTTTTTTTTATTAGAAAAAAACGTATCTCTTAACGTTCTTCAAGTGGACATTTTAATCAATCAGAAACGTTTTCAAGAGTCGGTTATAAAACGTTTCGGAGAAACATTTGTGAAACGTTTTTGAAACGAATAAGTGCTACCTGGGATCCTTATACGTACATATTTGCATTAATCTATAATATTCATATCAACTTTATTTACTTTTCTATGACATCTCTTGTTTTGTTGAATATTACAAATTCGTTACTTATGACTTACTTAAGTATTCATAATGTATATTAAACACATGTATAAAAGCAAAAAATAATTATTTTAAACAAAATCATATAATTAATTTAGAAGTACTTTACAATTAATCATAAATTACACTAAAATATAATCATTATTATAAATCGTTATTATAAATCATTATTATAAATCAAATGTTAAGAAGAAAAGTATTAAACAAAAAAATTTTTTTAATTAAAGCATATATCTCTCTCCGCAGATTTGTGATCATTTTTGTTTTTCTTTAACTTGTCGAAGGATTGTGAGATACATCGTTTTTCGCTAACAAGTCTAATAATTTACTTAACGTTAAAACATACATCTCTCGGAGCGATAATAAGATACCATATTCTCTTTCAAGAATCTGTCTTATCTCCATATAGCTTAGCGAATCGATGCCAAATTTATCGAAGCTGTCATTGATATTTACCGAGATATTTTCAATACCAAGGATATTGGCAATGACATGGACGACATGATCAATACTGTCGTCGTTATTTACAGATTTGCGTTTCTCGGCTATCACTGTAGATGATACTACTGGGTATGGTTGTTGAAGAAAAACGTCTATAGTCTCAAGACAGCTGGACACACGCTGCGGTAAAACACCAATACGCGTTATACCGATGTTTTTATTCTTCATCGAATCTATAAAAATCAGAGTATCATATAATGATATTAAATATAAAAAATGATTATTATTCGCTTTAAATATTTAATTTGTGCTTTTGTTGTAATAATATTAGAAATCTGCAATTTTAATAACGTTATAAGTCTGCAATTATCTTCTACTAATAGTTCCTCTATAATTTTACTGTATGTATTTCTTCCAATAAAAATTGTTAATGTTTCTAATAATAAAAATAAATAATTTAATAAATCTTCTCAAAGAGTCATACAAATCATTATGGTGACTACGTGAATATTTTTTTACAGTAAAATGAAAGCAGTTTTTAGATAAAATTTAATAAAAGAAAAAGGGCAATAAAATCCGAAAAAGATCTAAGATTATTGAATCTCAAAGAAAGAAATAGAGAAATGTCTCACCAATATATAAACCAACATCTCCTATAACACCCCATTGAATAGCGAGACCGTGCAAACCAGCAGTATGCCTCTGTTCTATGATTTTTTCTATAGCTGAATTTGCGAGACCATAATTGGATTGACTCGCATTGCCTCGGCTAGACGCTATAGACGAGAACACAACAAAAAGATCCAATGATGGACAAGACTTTCTCGATACCACGTCCAGATTCCTCGTACCGTTGACCTTTGGCAAGATTACAGTCTCGAAGTCGACCACTTGCAGGTTCTCAAACAAAGCGTCACGTAAAACGACGGCCAAATTAAATATACCGCCCACAGGAGCCAATCGATTACTCTCGTCGATCAAACATTCGGCGCCCGAAAATGTTGTAATGTCTGCCGTAGAGATGATAACTTTGATGCCATTATTGCGCCAATGTTGCACGCGTGACATCTGATAAGCAGTGCGTATTCCAGTACGTGACACGAGAACGATGAATCTAGCGCCGCGGGTGATCATCCAATTGGCCAATTCCAAACCAAATCCACCAAGACCACCGATCAATACATACGACTTGTCTGGATACATATAAGTACGTGATATGGCCGCTACCGTTGTTTGCATCGATAGCACATGTTTCTGTGGCTCTTCATCTCGAATCTTCAGCAATACCTTGCCGATATGTTTGCCTGCCGTCATAAATCTAAATCCTTCCTCGAGGCTTTGCTTCGAAAATACGGTCGTTGGTAATGGACGCACTACACCATTCTGGATTCCCTCTGAGATTAGCCTAACAGTTTCTAGCTTATCTTCGCTATCCTCGAACAGCATTTCTAAAAGTATACCATGATAGGAGATGTTCTTTAAAAATATCGACATATCTATGCGATTGCCATTCAACATGTCGTATTTCCCAATATCGAGGAAGCGACCATTCTTCGCGACGCACCGTAAGCTGGCATGCAGTTTCTCTTCTGACAACGAATTCAATACAATATCGACCCCACAGCCTTGGGTTTCGTCCAATATCAGCTGTTCAAAACTCGTATCTCGGGAATTGCCAATGTGCTTGTCAGTCAATTGCGAAAAAGTCTTCTTGAGATACAATCGTTTTTCCTCTGTGCCGACAGTGGCGAAGACGGTGCAGCCGGCGTGCAGGGCAATATTGATTGCCGCTAGGCCAACGGCACCCGCACCAGAATGAATCAGTACATTTTTGCCCGCTTTCAATCGACCTCGTACAAACAAAGCATAATAACTGATGACATAAGCGAATGGTATTGTCGCCGCCTGCTCCAATGTCCATTCCTCAGGTACTTTCCAAAGAAAATCGGAATCCGGCAACACGGTGGTCGCCAAAGCTCTAGATTTAGTTAAACCCATTACTCTACAGCCGTTTGCATCTCTCCCGGAGAATTCTAATCCTAACACATAGTCTTCTGTAACAAGCTCCAACGATGAAAGAGCGTCCATTGATAGTTTACCAGTCGCCAACAAAATATCCCTATTAGTATTTATCAATAAATATTTATCACTGTGGTAACATATTTTTATTACAATTTTAGAGAGAATTTCGGAAAGAGCAAAAAAATGATGCTTGAAACTTGCCTGAAATTTAATGACGCATAGTATACACTACAGAGTGTATTTGGATATTTGGTCTGACAATACGTTAACGGACTTTGAATCCATTCCAAACTATTTAAATTTCCCGTCGTTAATGTATCCACATAGACGTGCTCTAGTTTTACATAGATATGTTGATCTAATTGCAAGTGCCGATAACTACCCCATTGACCTCCTTTGAAGACGTTAGCCATTAGTTCTTTTTCTAATTGCTTCGCGTAGAATTGCGAGAATAAATCAAATTTGGGAGCATTACTATCCTGGATGTAAATGTAACGCACGTTTGCGACCTCCCGCCGTATGCAATGTACGAATCCGGTTAGACCTGAGAATAAAAAAGAACAAGAATTCTAATGATTCGTTGGTCAACTGTCGGATAAAGCTCGAAAAAAATTTTTAAATAAATACTTTTAAACGCGAATTTTTTTCAAAAATTATATATAAACATGTATAAGTACCAAGTAATTCTTCGCTTTGAGATACAAAAAGTACATCTTGATTTTCACTGTCGAATTTTCTCAATGCCGCTTTCGCATTTGCTAACCATGAGAAATCGTTTCCTGTGATCTCTATTAAGATCGGTTCTTTCCTCACTTTTCGCTTTCTCAATAAGAAATAACTCTTATCCGAGGAGTCGATTTGTTTACCAATTAACATCAGATTCACTTCCTTTAGTGCAATCTTTAAGTCGAATATACCAGTCTCCTCTAGAAGAATAAAACAATTAGAACTTAAGGTAGCCGCAAGATTTTTGAGAACGATGCAAGCTCGACCAGAGAGAACTTCCGCTGCTATGATGAGGTGCATATTCTGAGCTGGAAATGTATCGTTCACATCCCATTTAATTACATTAATATTAATGTCCGTTTGATTGAAACTTATCGTATAATCGGACGCGGAACTGACGGCTACTTGTAAATCAACCTAAAATGATAGAAGTGATTGTTTCAAGGGTTTCTTATATAACAAAATTTGCGCATTTATGAATATTTCATATGTATGTATTCAAAAAATGTGTATTTTATACTATAAATTGCTCGAAACTATTTATGTAAGATTTCACTTCTTTAACTCGACAATAGTCATTAAAATTATGTAGCGAGTACTTACGGTGACTAAGGGTTCGCAAGAAAGAATATCGTGTACAAGGGGCGCCAAAAGCCTTTCTGCGGCTCGATTATCCGCAATTTCTACGGCTTTGATTCTCGATGTCGTTATGTTTTCACATACAGTTTGTAACAGTACAGTAAGTATGTGAATTTTTTCTGTCTTTGGATCTTTCAAGACCAAGCTGCTTGAGTTTTCATATGGCACGAAAACGTAACGTTCGTATTTGGGTTTAGTTGTCTTCTGCTGTCGCTGAAACGTAGTAAATTTGGTACCTCTTATTTTGATACCGCCCGATTTGATGATATTGACATTTTTAGAGTAATATATCGGCAATCCGCAATTTTTTGGTAACTCATTGACCAATCGTCTATGAAGAACAGGATCGATCAGAACATAAGGAACTTTCGAGCCATAAACTAATCTCCGATTGTTGGACAATAGTTTAAATTGAAACATACTATCCATATACGCAATCCATTCGTTAAACCAATATAATTCGCCAATGGTGAAAGAATTGTCGCAAGATTTTAATCCCTTGAAAATACCACTGTGTTCGTATCCACGTAATCTCAATTCCCTATACATGTCTTCGGTATTCAATAAAAGCTTGGTGGACGGCATCGGAAGCGATGGTAAGTTTAACTGATTCTTCTCAATAATTTCAGCAATGCGGATATTCCCGCTGACTACAATCGTATTCGCTTCGAGAATCACAAAATCTCCCGTTTCCTCGACAAGTTTTATCAAAAACTTGATTGTTTTATTCTCCGGTAAGAAGGTAATGCGCTGAAACCATATGTTCTCAAAGACTACTGGTAGTCGCTCGAAATCGGTATCGTGTAGCTTTGCAAATAATTGCCAAACCATTAATATATAACAGCCGCCTGGGTAAACAAATCGCCCATCAATTTTGTGTCCCGTTAGATATGCGTCTGTTTTACTTGACAAATTTATCTCTATGACATGCTCTTCAGACGATTCTTTCGACTTATGCTTGAAATCTGGAATCTGCCATGTAGCAGAGTGGTCCCACTTGACCAGAGAACCGATCATCGGTGTTCCGCGACTAACGGGAAAACTGACTGACGGATACAGTTTAGCGATGTCGGGTTGCGCGCCGCCTATGTACATCTTTCCCACATTAGATAATAAAAAGATCAAATTATTTGAATGATTCAGCTTTTGAAGACCGATATTAATCACCGTGGATGGTAGCGATTTACGTAGGATTGTCTGTAGCAAGCAATGTGGCGCGATTTCGATAGTTATCGCATTCTTCGGGATATGCGCGATCGCCTCCTGAAAAAGCACAGGTGACAGCATATTATTCACGTGGTAATCCGGCGAACAAAATTCTGCGAGTGGGCTATCCCATGCGGCCTCGGGTACCGAACTAGAAATCCATCTGGTAGATCTTTGCTTTGGCTTTGGCACAATCATATCGAGAGAAGCGTGAAATTTGGATTTAACTGGAATAATGTATTTGCTGTGATAAGCAACGCCACAGCTATTGATCATTTTGGCAAAGATATTTTTGCTCTTCAACTCTTCTACGAACTTTTTCACGGATGTGGGTGAGCCAGAAATGGTAACCAAATCCGCGGAATTATGACAGGCTGGAGTTATATCGGTCAAAGACATTTTCTTGACTTCCTCCCAATTCAAGTTTACCACCGCCATAGCGCCTGGTTCCAAATCGGATTCTATGACCGACTTTCCTCTATAATAGGCTGCCAAAATCGTTTGCTCTAGGGTAAACGCGCCATCGGCATAAGAGCAACTTATTTCGCCAAGGGAGTGTCCAATTATACCGTCTGGTCGCACACCCATAAATATTAACATATCGATGAGAGCGATTTGAATGGCCACGATTGAAACGGTAGCAACCAGTACGTTTTCGTATGTTTCATCGGTACCGTTAATGATGATATT
This sequence comes from Camponotus floridanus, assembly GCF_003227725.1. Taxonomy (NCBI): domain Eukaryota; kingdom Metazoa; phylum Arthropoda; class Insecta; order Hymenoptera; family Formicidae; genus Camponotus; species Camponotus floridanus. The sequence continues at coordinate 46,255 of NW_020229273.1, read as the reverse complement.
CATTAGATCAACATCGTGTTCCTTTAATACATCCGCGCATTGCTGTAGACTACGCTGACACGTTTCGATATGAAGCAATTCGCGTCCCATACCCGGCCATTGAGTATTCATACCGGAAAATATAAACCAAACGGGACGTTTCTCGTCATAATTCGCCTCGACAATCTCGCGCGTACTATCATAAGCGAGTATTTCATAGCCACGAATGTTGTGTTCTGATATATTATCACTATGCAAGGAATATAGTAAAGATAAAAACTCATTGTTTTGTCGATGCTCGTTTGCTTTGTTGAGTATTATCTGTACAGCTTCTTTTGTACGGCCTGATACAGCGACCAGCTTGGGCAACCGAGGCTCGACAGCATGATCCAATGATACCTTAACTTTTGAATTGCTGCGCAGAATGACATGCGAATTCGTACCACCAATACCAAATGAACTGATACCCACAAGGCCGCCGTTCCATGGCGTAGCTTTGTCGATTACGCGAATACGTCCTTCGGTCAATGCGCAAATGTTTGGATTTGGAACGGCAAAGTGCAGATTTGCCGGAATCACACCGGTTTCCATTGCAATTAGTACTTTGGCGATCCCGCTCAATCCACTAGCTGCTTCTGCATGTCCCATATTTGATTTAACCGAACCGATTAACAGCGGTGTCTTTCTGTCTTTGCAAAACAACTTATCGATGGCATCGAGTTCCCCCAGATCACCCGCTTTGGTACCGGTACCATGCGCTTCCACGTAAACTACGTCTTTGGGATCGATATTCACCTCATTGTACATTTTCTGCAACATCATATACTGCATGTCACCACTCGGGTGCATAATACCTTCGGGCTTGTAGCCGTCCGTGTTTATCGCCGTGTTCACTACTGTGGCATAAACTCTGCGCGCATCTGTCATTTTCTGCAAGTATATTGCGACCACTGCTTCGGATCTCACGTAACCGTCAGCTGAGATGTCGAATGATTTACATTTGCCATCTGTGGACAGTATATTCATACGATGATGATGAAGACTATTGACCGGATCGAGCACGAGATTCAATCCACCAACGATCGCTGCGTCGCATTCGCCACTGCGTATCGCCAAGATTGCCTGATGCATAGCAATCAAGGACGAAGAACAAAATGTATCCACCGAAAAGCTGGGTCCAATTAAATCGAAGGTGTAAGAGATTCTGTTGGCTATCATTCCTTTGCTACTTCGAAACCATTCATGGCCTGCAAACAGACGATAATTTTTTTAGCTTATTTTAAGTATATTTTATCGATTGATGTTTATAGTATTCTTGTAGCAAAAGTTGAAATTTTGCTAAATGTATATCCATTACAATGTAATATGTATTATATGTATTATATATGAAAAAATTATAATATAATATTTTATAATATTTATTGTACTAGAGAAAGGCCTTATACCTCGATTGTCAGGGCATAATAATATTAAAGATAACAATTTAACTGACTGAATTCTCTCATCATGTTTACTTTAAATTAATTAAATTAACCAAATTAACTAATCATAAAAAGAAAGAAGAATCTAGACTAGACTGCGTCATTTACTGCAATGATATGTAATAATTAGTAAAATTTACTCATTATGTTAAAAAAACATAATATAATAAACCAAACGTTTCGATTTTGCATGGATTTTTTTCACTGGTGATAAAAGAACATTAAATTAAAAAAAGAAGAAAACAAAAATAAACGTGTCGAAAGTATCGTTGTATATGTCGTATATGTCGTAAGTAAATCGTTGGTTAGTTTAAATAAAGGATCCCGCTAATTTAATGGAAAATGTCTTTCCGTCGAATTTGATAAATTTTTAATATGTTAATTTTTCAAAATTAAGACATTTTGATCATGATTTCAAAAGTTTCAAAGGGTGGAACTCTCGAAAATAGACAGTTTCGGTGCTGACTTTAGAACATTACATTCGTTCGTACGCGACTATTGATAGAGGAAAGATTTCCTTATACTCATTATATTAAAAGTTCATATATATATAATATATGTAATGTTTATATATATGTTTAATATATGTAAATTTTTAACACTTCCATATATCATATGGAAGTGTTAAAAATATATTAAACATATATATAAACATATATATAAACATATATATAAACACATACACCCTATACACATACATATACAACACATCTATACAGCTTGAGGCAATAAATTTGTACAACTAAGATTGCATGGTATAAAGGGAGCTATGACATAACTATAATAATTTTTGTCCAGGTGCAGGCTTCGGAAATATTAAGGTTATCTTCATTTTTTATAAATGGGATGATCTTAATTTTTCCTATAAATTGACTATTATATATACTCGCAATATTCCGTAAAAAATTACAAAGATAGAATAGCCAAAATTTGAAGAGTTTATAAGATATATTATACTTTTAGATAAAATTTTACATAAAAAACATCTCATAAAATATTTTTATACATAGAATAACGAAAGGAATCAATTGTAAAAGAAGCACATCATTAGTTTTAAGAAAAAAATATGAATTTGCAACGAGCAGGTACATTTTTTTAGAAATAATTATTTCCTTTACACCAGTTCTTTCATTCTTTTCATTATTTTGTGCATAAATCCCTTTTTATGGAACAAGTTTGATCGCACAAATTTTTCTGTAGATCTTATAGATTCCAAACTATCACACACACTTTTATCTTTACTAGCGAGACTATCTCAGACAGTTCAAGGTTCATTCGCCACTGTTTTTCATCAGTGCAGTGGGGATGGTGTTATTTACTAGATGTAGATTCTTAACATACATACATACTCCAACATCACACAGATATAAACATTTAATATACTTTGTAAGTACAAGGAGACCTTAAAATATTTTATAATATGATTTTCACTGTAAATATTCAAAAATTAATCTAACTACATAAGAATATTGTTTTATAATGTGATTTTCACAGACAAAGATTTTCACAATAAATTTTCAAAATATACCTACTTTCTGGTTTTCTTTTCCAAAAATCATTCGCATCCGAAGAATAAACACCAATGAACACACCAGTATGTGATTTTTTCAAGGTAGAAGGATTGACACCAGCATCAATCAGTGCCTCAAATGTCACTTCCAGCATAATGCGCATCTGCGGATCCATTATATGCGCTTGTTTAGGAGATACCTTGAAAAAAGAGGCGTCGAAACTGTGAAGATCTTTAAGTTTGCCAAATCTAGAGGATAAACCGTAAAGACCTGATTTCCAACGTCGATCGTCCTCAGTGACCATGTCCGTCCCATTCATTAAATTTTCCTTAAATTCTTCAATGTTTGACGATTCAGGCAGACGGCCTGGAAAAATATCGATGTATTAAATATTCATTTTATAATAAAATTGTGATTGTATCATAACCATTCGAGACAGGTATAATTACCTGAAATGCCCGCAATGACAATATCACCTTCAAAATAAGTAGGCATCTTGATCTTCAAATAATTTGAGTTTCCTCAGACAAAACTAATTTTTTATCCCTCTGTAAAAATAAAAATTCTTTCTTCTAATTTTAGCTTACACATATAATTGTTTTAATGGAAATTACGTTCATCGTATAGCTTTATTTCTATTGAAGTTTCTATCGTAATATTTTAACATATAAAAAGACAAATACATAATGAATAATGATATCATATTTAAAACAGAAAATTAATTGATCTTTTTTTTAACTTCATACTAATTTTCCTGGAATATAAAAAAAAACTTACAATACAAAACTGATTGATTAAAGCCGAATAACATCTGTGTCTGTTACACTATTTCTATTAATTCTTTGATTCACTAAATTTTTACAAGGAGTAACGCGTTACTTATAACGCCGTTATCATTATTTTTATTTACTGTTTTTTATTACTGTTTTTTATTTCTATTTTTTGATAACGGATTGATAACGACGTTACATTTTTTTTCTGTAACTGTAACGATAACGTAGTTATATTTTTTTTAATAACGATAATCATATTTTTTGATAATATCATATTTTTGGAAAGAGACACTTAAATTAAAAAAAGCATAAGTATATAAAAGCATAATAATATAAATAATAATAAAAATTTTATATCTGGAGATTTCCATAAATTTCCTTTTTTATGAGGTCTATATTGGATTGGCTCTGAAATTTTTCGAATTGGCACCAAATTTGTAATAACTTATGAAAAATATGTTTTTTTTTTTCGTATTTATACATATTTTGATGGTTTTAATTCTGATTGCCATATTGGATCCGTCATTTTGAATTTTTGAAATTTGTCCTCAGGTTTGTAACCAGAGATCGGAAAAACAAAAAATGTCACACAATATCACCTTCAAAATAAGTAGGCATCTTGATCTTCGAATAATAAGATTTTGCTTTAACTTTTCTATCTCTCTATAAAAATAAAAATTCTTTCTTATAATTTTAGATTGCACATATAATCGTTTCATTAAAATTGAATTCTTGTATTTTTGTTTTTACAACTTTTACCTCTTTATCTCTTTTAAACCTTTAAATTTTCCTCGAAATTTTCAGCACTAATAAAAATATATTAATACTCGATTTACAAATCGATAATAATTTTTATTATTTCAAACTAATGCAATTAATGTTAGAATATAATAAAATCGATAATAAATATACATAAAAAATATACTATTCTAGTTCTTTTTTAATAAGCATTTCTATCTACATTTGATTATCGATTTTCATATATACGCATATACATTTTAAAGTTTCATTAGGAAATAGCTATAAAGTTATCTATTTTGTGATATTTTTGTAAAAAAAATTAATATCGGTTGCATTATAATCATCACGAACAACAAATACACAATCGCAATTTTTTGTACAATCGCGTAATGTCTTTTTCTTTATTGCAATTCTGATGAATAGTTTTAATAAAGCAACGAATTGCATTTGACCTTCATTATTTATATGTTTATTTCACAACAGAAAACTTTGTCTGTAAATCTGCTTTATACGCGACACATGTAAGCAGTTATTTTTTAATAATGTAAAATATGGAGTACCACCATGAGACCGTTTTAGGAATTCTTGTATTGTACATTGGAGTAATAATAATATTTGTAATCTCTGTAATTTCTTATAAGCATCAACACTGTAGCAATTTGGAAATATTTATTTTTACTTATCGGTTTTACTATAAACGGAACCTTTTGATATTTCATTTATTAATCTAATCATTTCTTATAAACTATAGTTATACCGGTAATTATATCGTTTTGTTGTAATTTGTGTTGCATCAATATGCCACGTTCCATTCCACCAATTTTAAAAGTTTACCATTTAAATTCTCGTATTCTAAGCAAGAGAAAGATCATGAAACTACGATTTTTAGAACATTGATAAGTGTCGGAAATATTGAACAGACTCAAACAGAGAGTACCAAATTGAGAGATATTAAAAAAAAACAAACGAACAAAATTGCAATTCAAATGTTCTAATTCACGCACAAATTTATTTAAAAAATTTTGAGCAATATTTATTATGGAAAATGATTTGTTCGGAATTTAATATGAATATTGCTATTACAAGAAGAAGATAATGATTGAAATAATCTTGTCTTAAAATTCTCTTGAGAACTGGAACAGAATAATGAAAGCCATGTTCTTCAATTTTGCTTTCCAGTGGAGTAAATCTTATATATAACGCGATGCATATATTTTGACAGTTTGATTGCCATAAGCCTTCTATTGATGACATCAATGACAGCATACACAGAAAACGGAAAAGCTCGAAATTTAACATCAAACTAGTAATAATATCTTTTTCGCGACATCGCCATTCACGCAATGCATTCTATCAATCCCAATTCCTCCGATAAAATCTCTCTCTCTCTCTCTCTCTCTGACATAAGATTTAAAAAAACAATGTGTTTCTTTATAACTATGACAGGATTATTGGGACTTGCTCTATTAGCATATTCAATACATTCATTTAAAGATCTTAATTCATTTTCGTAACGATAAATATGTACTAAACCTTTTGGAATAATTAAAACGTGAAAATTTATCTTTACAATAACCGTGAAGTGTGACCATAGTCTCCATTAAATTGAACAAAGTTTAAAAAATCACTTTTGATTGGCAGATCAGCAATTTCCACTAACAGCACACCTCGTTTTTATCTCAATATTATTACAGAGGAAATATTGCGTCTTTTGGAGAGAGGTCTTTGGAGGAGAGGAAGTCGAGAACGGTTGTAACACTCAGAGGAAACTAATAGCAGTCATAAAAAATTCATAACATATGTAACGGTGCACTCCGATGCACCTTTCCGAATTCCCGGCAATGTCCTCAGCCGGAAGCTGCCGCCCGGCAGAACACCCGTCGGGCAAGAGCAGGGGCGCGGTGCGCCCACATTTTTTATTCTTAAAACAAAGACCGGGGCCGTTAAATCTTGGAGTGATTAAACGACCGAAAATTGCCGAGCGAAGCCGACGTGGCCCGAACGACCGACCGGCGAAAGCCCGCGCTCGGCGCACACCCGAACCCCTCCGAACGGGCCCGACCGTACTGTTCCGCTTTAACCCGTTCGGAAGGAGCAACACCGCCGCGCGCCGACACGGGTAATTAGCCGGTATAAAAAGATCATATTTCGCCTGATTAGGACATTCTCCTGATCCGCTCTTGGCCGTATGCTCAAGAGAATTCTCCTAAATTATTAGTCGACGGATTAATGGGTGTGGCAATTAATTGCACCCGCGATACTGTTCTCGCCCGCCCGAGATCTACCTGACGACAATCGATAATACGCGAGCCCCGCGCGATGGAATGCAGCAGGGCGTACAGCGCAATACAACGACGTCACGTTAATACGACGATTTTCGGTCGAAACACGAAGATTTCCTGACAATTTGCGACAGCCGTAACGCACAAATTATGCAAACAACGACGAAATAAGCTCACAACGACGATAGATCTCACGAAAACGCGGACAGTTTACAATATACGACAACGCGAAATATGACACGGTGACTGGCGGCAGCGTTTCCCGGGGAAACAGCGGTCCTGCAACAAAAGCTCGGACGAATTGCTCGGCCCCTCTGTTATTCGAGTATTTCCCGAAATCGTGGAAGAACGGAAGCGTTAATGGCGTATGAGCCACGTGCGATAAACGCAAATAATCGATATCACCCGACACGTAAAATCGAGGGCCCGACACGATTCTCCCGAGCGGCAGCGAAATTTGTTGGCCTTACAGAAATAATCGTTCGTCTCACCAGAACTAATCCTCCAAGATCGTTGGAAAAGGCTCGTGTCGCTCGTCTCGGGGTCTACGTCCTTACCAATTGCTCGAACCAATCTGCCGAACAGTGAGAAGTAGGGATGGGGTGTGATGGGATGTTTTTCGATTAATCGGTGATGTCGATTCTTTAATTTAAATAATCGATTATATTTCATCGATTTTTTTGTCGGTCGATTAATCGATTTTCGATTTTTATGAGGCAAAATCGAAATAATTATACCTATCTTTCCTACACCACGAGGTGGTTTCCGGCGCAGCCTACAATAGCCAATTATAGATTATTTTTTTTGCGTCACAATAGTCGATTTACTAGATTTTATATATTATATGGCGATATAATATAGATTAATCTAGTAACGTTTCTTAACTGTTATGTGTTCTGAACGCATCCAGTGACCAGTGATCCAAAAAAGATAATTTCTGAGGTCAATATTACATTTGTCGTGCGATAACCTTTTTAGCGCATTGATTGGCTACAAAATAGAGATTTCAGAAGTTTTCTATACTGTAGCCAATCAATCCGCTTAAAAAGTTTGTTGTACGACAAATGTAATATCGGCCTGATTGGCAGTTATAAGCCGCGCCGGATGCCGCGTCGTTATGAAAGGAAAGGATATATTTCGATTTTGTTACATAAAAATTTAGGACGCACGTAATATTTTAGAATCAGCAAACAAAATTTCTTGTATGAGGAAAAGTACATTTCTTTAATTGTATACATATATACATATTTCGTATTTATTTAAGCAGACATATCTCCGGGTTTTATGTTTATACATAGGGGAATATGAAAAAATTCAATAATAATATAATAACCCTACTTATAATAAAATAACCCTACTTATCAATAATTTTTTTATTTGATTAATCGATTCGTCGATTTTTTTATGTAGAAAATCGATTTTCAAAATCGATTCTTTTTTTAAAAATCGATTTTCAAAATCGATTCTTTTTTTAAAAATCGATGTTATTAAAATCGATTTTATTTTGAACATCGCCCATCCCTAGTGAGAAGCGTGAGGTCCGCGGGAGACACATCGGCGATCCGATTTTCCCCGCCGAATCTAATTGGCTCAGGGCCGTGTCGCACCCTTCGCGGGCCGATCCTTATCACGTAATTCCGCCGTATAGACCCCGGAAATTCTCGGCCGCAGAGAGAGAGATAATCTTGGCAGCAAGCGCCCCTTGTCCCGCCTGACTTCCTCGGGGCTCGGGAAATCCTCCGGTGATCTCCACAGGTTGGCTCCCATTATATTCCCGGCCTCGAGTGCAGGGCCGGTCCGATTCCGGTCGGGATCCTCGCGACGCCGTTCCGTATCGAGGTCTCCCACGGGGATGTTGCCGTGTTGAGTGCGCATCCTCTCTAAGTCTCTTTGAGCCTCCTCTTCCGAGCTGCGATAATTAAATGAAATAAATCGGGGAGACCGACATGTGTTCGCGGCAGCGAACAAATTTGAATTAGGATGAATTAACAAAATTGATTCATCCAGACGTGCTTCTAGTCGGCGGAACCTCCGTCCTCACTATCTCCTCACATCTTGTCCGCGGTCCTCCTCCTGACGACCGGTTGAGACGAAACGATACCAAATCCGTTGAAAAAGCCAACGCGAAACGCAAACGCAAAACGGGCGCGTAGAGGCGCGTACACAAAAGAAAACGCAAGAGAGAGAAATCGCAAAAGAGGACCGCTCCTCCATCATAGCGGAAGGACGCAGGTCCCGAAAATGCTCTCTCGGTCGGGCACTTTGCCCCTGTGATGGACAATGCACGGGCGTCATGTCACAATATATATATACATATATATATATATATATATATATATATATTCTTGCGTATATAAGAAAATATATTTTTCTTCATTAAATTATATAAAATGGTTCACTTAAGCAAATTTTCTTCAGTTAACGCAATATAATCTCACTACAAGTTTTCTTTAATTATAGGTTGGCTCCAAAATAGTTAGTATTAATTAAATCAGATGTGAGAGATAGCAAAAGCGTAATAATATTTGATAACACATTTCTTAGCTTACATTATCACATCTTTAATAAAGCTTATCTGTTTATCGGTGGCGCTTTCTCTACAACATATATATATATATATATATATATATATATATATATATATATATACAGGGTGAGTTTTAATGCTTGTGTCAATCTTTTTACCGACTGCATAATAAATTGATCGGTACATAAATGTCAGTTATTTGGATCGATCGTATCTAAGGTTCGAATATAATATATATATGTGTACTGTTACGTCCCGGTTACCAAATAATAGAAAATTACAATACCGAGATGGTTAACATAATTATTTTATTCAAATGCCTCCCATATTTTTCAGTCACCCTGCATTTACCGGATTTATTGGGGATGAGGGAGATTGTGATCTATTATCAAATTTAAATTGAACTCTAAATGAGAGTAAACAGGATAAAAAGATAAAATAAAATAATATAATATAACTAAATGATTAAGTTAACTAAAAAACGCAATTGATTATGAAGTAATGCCAAAAGAATGAATAAAATTAAAATAATCAAGATTAATACAGAGATTATTAATTCTTTCACTTATTACACTTATTAATAATTGATGATAATTAAGTAATAGTAATTGATCTCAAATAATTGGATAATCAACGAATATAAATCGACGTAATAACTATAAACCAAAATAATAATTATGAACTATAATAATAAAGGACCGTACAGAATAATTATACCAAGTAAAATAATAATGAAAAAACTATGTTAAATAATTCGATAGAAATTAAATTGATGACATTACTTTCAATTATAATATAATTAAAGAAAAGGATTAAAATAATTTTTAACTCACCAAATTTTAACTACTCCTTACTTACTGGGAAAATAATTGATATTCTTCTTTCCTTCTAAATCTGTCGAAAGTAGCGTTCGAAAGTCAAAGATCCAACAGTGTGAATTTTCCAAGGGATGACAGATTTCAAAATTCGGCGGTAGAGAGTTGGTTCTCAATAAAATCTCGTAGAACTTTCCATTAACTCTACGTATATTGTAAAAAATATAAGTGTTGTATAAAATATAAGTGTATAAATAGATACTATCAAGTCAGAGAATGATGCAGTGAACAATCAGCGAAAATCAGAGTTCGTCCTAACTGTAGGCCGGAGAGAAAACTTCTGGTGCTCCAGTACAATGGCCGGTAGGCGCTATTCTTCCTTGGTACGAGTCGGTGGGGGATTATATAAGGCGAATTTCGTCATCTTCTTTGCTCGTTGGAATATGACCGAACTGTCCATTCCCGCGATAAGAATCCCGTGGGCGCATCTGGATTTTTTCATTGCCTGGCTCGGGGCGGTTTCGAGTGGTAGACAGTGGATATAAAATATGCCTAAAAGGGCGAAATAGCACGAGCTTTTGCCATTCGTGGTAAAAGCTCACACATTAAACTGTCCGTTGGAATATCGATCTGTCAGAGCTTGATATGCGGATGTTATGTTTAGCTGATTAACGAGAGCGAGTCGCCGTGTGAAATACATGAATGAACCTTACAATTTTATTATAGATTTACTTCCTTCTTCCAACGTCGGCTATGTACAATTTTGAATTTTTGTTCTTATTACCTAGACCCGATATTACTGAAGTAGAATAATTAATTAACCAAGAAATTTACAGATGATGTCATAATGAGAAATGGACCACCAGTAATGGTCGTTATCTGTGATTATGGTTTACATTCCATGATAGATAAACGCTCGCCGAATCTTGCAGGCGTTTTAAAATCGCTCATTTGTGCAATGCATTATTCGTGAACGAATTTATAATTCTTTTATATCTTTATAAATTTAATACTATAACTCTAATAAATTTAGTTAAAATAGTTATTAAAAGTAACTAAGTAATTAAAATATAAGTAAGATTAATTAAACCATGATTAAAGATAAATGTAATTATAATGCTAATAAAATAATATTTCCTTCAATCTTGCCCTTTTGTGATTAGATGGAATTGTGCAAATTTCAATAGGGTAAAGAAGGAATTTACTTGTATGGTAAAAAGAAGAAAATTATTGGTCGGGACGTCAGTACAATTAAAGCAAATTAATACCTGAAATTATGTAGTATGGATTTATTATTATTATTATTATTATTAAAGTTACATATTTGTTATTATTATTATTACTATTATACATATATTCGGGCCTTCGATACGGTCGATCAAATAATTGACATTTATGTACCGATCAATTTATTATGCAGTCGATAATCTCCCGCATGATAAAAAGATTGACAAGCATTAAAGCTTGTATATATATATATATATATATATATATATATATATATATATGTATGTATATATATATATATATATATATATATATTGTGATGTGACGCTTGGCGGTCCGTCACAAGGATCACGAGATCTGACCGGTAATATTTTTGGGCTCTCGTTCTCTCCTGATTTAGGGAGAGAGAGTGACTATTGGAGGCGAGGGTAGACTCGCCTCCCCTTATGTAGAGTTAATTATAAGAGTAGAATTAAGTGGACGTGAGGGAGGACGTTGACGAGATCTCATCCGGTGACTCGACCCGGCGCAGAACATCAGAGTAGAAGACGCGCGGGACGAGCGGAGGCGCCGATTATAAGGAGAATGCCGAGCTAAGTACCCCTCTCTACTTTTATAAATCGGAAAAACCTATTTGAAACATCGCTGCCGCTCCTGTACATTTCCTTATGCTCAGTAGGTACGAGGAATAATCACGGGGAAGGTCGACCAATAAACAAAAGCGAACATCGGAACTCCGAAACAGAGTCAACTCGACCAGATCAAGCGCTACCGAACATCCATAAAAATAATGGCGGCTGCCGGAAAACTCCTCACACCAAGCTGTGGATAAAGAGCCGAGAGAAATAGAACGAAGCAACAGGGAGGCGACAGGCGCAAATATGGCCCTGAAGGCCGCAAGAGTCATTAAAATCAGCGACGATCCTGAGGGTTGCGGAAGCGCCACAAGTGGCCTACTTACGCATCAATTGCCGACATAGTTCCGATGGGCCTTCTGCTCGTCACTGTTCGGCGGACCAGCGAAGAGCACGACGGCCCAAAGAGATAGATTTTTCGTGTGAATGCCTAGAGAGCCAAGGACCTCAAGGAGTCATCGGTGAGACGAGCGTCGATCTCCTCAGGCCGTTTTATCGTTAGAATATTAGGTAGATATAGCCCGAACAGAGTCCATGCCAAATTGCTGCCGTTGAAAAATTCTTAACGCGAGATTAGTTCGAGTTACGAGAAGTGCGTAATAGAATGCGACGGCCGGCCGACATACTTTGTTCGAGCTACGATAATATTAAGTGCCCTCTCTCCCGGTTAAGCGCCGACAGTCAAATTTATTGTCTTCTCTTATTGCGATTCTTGTTATCTGTAAAATTATTTGTAAAGTAGATGGTAATACAACGAACTCACACACAAAGACGATCGCGATATTTGATAGCCGGTAGATGCGTTGTGGCATCGACTCGCGTATCTCTGCGAAGTGAATTGTTCGATTCGTTATTATAGTTTATTGTTCGCGTTTTTGATATTTTATTACCGTTAATTGTTCACGTTCATGTTCGATCGTTTATCTTGTGTAATTGCTTATTCGCTCAATTCTTCAGTTATTATCGTAATTCTGTATTTGTCTGATCGACTCACGTTACTAATCGATTCTATTAATATCGTGTTTGGCGAATTTAACTACTGTCATTATATTTAAAATTTTTGGCTTACAACAGACGGATGTCATTACTAGAAGCATCATCACGGTATTCATTATTATTAATAATTCAAGCGGAATTTGTAGGAGACCCTGTGACGTCTCGTTTAGCGCAACATTCCAAGACTTTCTTACGCTTTTTTTTTTCTATAGCGCGACACGTGATACCGCGGTGATCGCGCTCGAATGCCGGCCCGTCGCTACCGGAAAAATTCGCTATAATCGATTGTAAAATATCTTGCAATATCTACGTGAATCTGTCTCGTGTTAAACTTTATCTATTTGTTAAATATATTCATTCTTGTTATTCTAATATTTTGTCTTATTTGCAGCCATCTTGTATTCTCGACCCTTCCTTGTTAATTATTAAAACGGACCGCCCCCTCTGCCATTTCCGAGACGGGACTAGCCGAGCGTCCGTCGCGATTAATTGAGTAGCGTTTTTCGTGTTTATTATATCGAGATATCGAATTACTTGTTTTAAAGTGGTGCGGATTACCGCACCTGGCGCCCAAAAATTTCTGGAGACAAATTTGATTAGAAATCGCGCCGAAGGTATGCCGTGGGCCAATAACACCAGCCAGATCTCATTATCAGCCCTATTAATAAAATCTACGGTCCCAATATATATATATATATATATATATATATATATATTGTTGAATATAGTTATTTAATTAATGTTACAGAAAAATATTACATTTAATAGAAAAAAAGTTTGATTATAATAAATCCAGTAAGGAGAAATTCATGCGATTTAAATTTTTATTAAAAAGTTAAAGCAATAGAATCAATGACGCTGAAAATAGTACGTGGAAAAGATTATCAATTATATTGCATAACAATTGGCGAGTGTAAATTTTTTATAGTATAAAACGTACATTATATATTTGAATAGTTCAAAGTTTCCTATGATGTTAATCAATACTTAATCATTTAAAAAGATAAGTAAACAGTTCGACATTCAACTACAAATCTTATACTTCTCTTACTACTTCTTATCCCACATGTTCGTTTGAACTTTATAAATTTTGCTTACTTTATAAAGCAAGACAAATATAATTTCATTTGCAATCGCATAATGCCGCAAAATGAGACTGTGAGACTATGAGTTGCGCGACTATGAGAAACGATTTATTACTCATACATATGTAATGCTCTTGTGTGTTCCGCGGTATACATTATTACATACAGTACTTTCTCGCGATTTTTCGTCGAGCTAAGTTTCTTTTTGATCTATTTCCAAAGAAATAAACGATAAATTACGCTACGAATGAATATTCGAGACATTTGACCGTCTGTTACAATATTTTCCTTCGATAATATGATAATACGAAATGTCTTTCTACGACAATCACTACTATTACATCAATAAAATGTTACTGTCTCTCATCGGTCAATGGCCATTTCAATCTCGACTCGAGGGTAACATAATGTTCGTCATTACGCTGTTTTTCATTTGCAGTCTGACTATCTTAGAGGTGTTCAAGATGCATTTAATATATACGGTAGCGATATAAATTAAAATTGATACTCATTGTTTTTTCGTAACTTTTTATAGTTATGGGGACTAATAGCTGGAATAACAGATTTAAGTGTCATCATAGAGAATGTATCGCCGTTACTGGTGAATAACAGCGTTTTTATAAAGCTAATCAACTCTTTGTATAATAACTATAAAGTTCGTACATTACATTCTACTGCATAAAGTTAATGTAATTGTTATTTATAATTATAAATCGAATGATTTCTTCGAGTTGCAGATGAAAGATCTTCTTGAACACATCGAAGAAACTTGGAAAATGACGCAAACTAAACCAGAAAGAAAAATACTAGAAAGTTATGCGGAACAAACCAAAACGTTGACAATACAATATGCAAGTGAGTAATTAATTTTATAAAAATTTAACAAATATTTATTATATTGTAGTTGAATATTCAATAATGAAAATTTAATATTATTTATCGATATCGCTCTATATAAGTTTAATTATAAATTTGCTTATAAAGATCATTATCTCTTTCAATTTTCTTTTTCAAATCATTATAATACATAACACATCGAATATTTTATGGAATGCAACAGTTTTATCACGTTGCAATCTTTATACATTGGCCTCCTACATATTAAAAAATCTTTTTATTAATATAATATAATTTTTGGAATTTTTCTTTAAAAAATCTGAAGAAAAAGAAGTGATTTGTTTCAGTCACAATTTATGCAATGTGGATATCTTACTCTACAATGCCATTTGTCATCAAAGGAATACATTTGCTTTTACCTTCAAATGAAACATACCCAGTAAAATTTCTATATCGTTTGGAACATGTTCTCGACGTGGACAAGTATTTCAACCTTTTAATGCTTCATGGAATTATTAGTATATTTTATATAGTGTCGATACCGATTGCTGTTGATACCATGTTTATACTTTACGTTCAACATACCTGCGCATTATTTAAAAATATATGGTATGTCCAGTCTGTGAATAAAGTTGCAAAAAATGTTATAATTAAATTTTTTGTGTAAACTAAATTATCTTTTGATTAAATAGCAACATGAAGAATATACGAAGCTCAGATTTTGAGATGCTTAAGCCGGATATAGCCAATGATGAAACCTATCATATTATAATTAAATATGTCAAATCCTATAAATATGCTTTAAGGTTAGCGCCAATTTTTTACTAAGAAATGAAGGCAGCTTTCACAATAGCTTTAAATGCTTGAATAATTCTACATAGAATATTATATATATATGTGCGTATATCTTTGTGTATCTGTGTGTGAGTTAATAGTAAATTAAATTAATTATAAGTTTAATTATATGTTTATAAGTAAACTGATATATTTTCGTCATTGTTTTACAAAAGATTTTCCGATCTTCTATCATCTACCTATACGACATGCAATTTTTTCTTATTAGGAAACGTGATAATATCTTTAAGCTTCAGTGCAGCTGAGGTAAATATTTCATAAATTTGAAAATTTTGAATAATACTTTCTTTCTATTTTGCAATATCTATAATAAAATCACGTATTATTTAAGTTAATAATGGTGGCCAATGAATTAGATGAAATTGTCAGAATTATTGCTTCTAATATGGCACAATTGATACATATATTTTACTTGAATTTAATTTCTCAACGACTGATCGATCACAGCAGCAGACTTCAGGAAGCAATGTATGCATAAGTTGATCAATAATATTAAAAGAAATATTAAAAGGAGAAATGAGAATATTAAAACAAATCTTATATTAATTTTTAAAAAAATTTTATTTAAAAGAAAAAGTTAAAGAAAAAGAAATACGAAAAAGTAGAAATATTTTTCAATAATATATAATATTTTATAATTTTATACTCTGTGTATCTGTGTGCATTATACATATATATTATTATTACACAAATTTGAATGATTTATAAATTAGTATCATCATTTGAACGAATGGAAAATAAATACTAAATTAATGTATCAAATATATTAACAGTTATAACTGCGATTGGTACAAATTATCCCTAAGATCCAGACATCTATTGAGATTCATGTTAATGAGGGCCATTAAACCATGTTACATAAGAGCTGGTAAAATGTACGTAATGTCACTGGAAAACTTTAGCTCGGTACGTACACATTATTACAAACGTTTGATGATCACTATGTTGACGAAAATGCAAAGTCTTTCTTATATTATTTTCAGATATTACAAGTTTCTATGTCTTACTTCACTATGCTTACGTCTATGCAAATTTAATTATTTAATAACTATTAATTTAAACACTAGTCTAATTTAATGCATTATTACAAAAAAATTGCATTATTAAAATGTATTATTAAAAAAATTTTTAAATTTATTAATTTAAATGATATTAGCTACTACTTTTATATAAATTATGATCTTAATGACTGATAAATGTATATGTGTATCTCAATATCTCGTCACAATTATTAATAATTAGAATCCTAACATATAATAAAAGATTGATGAAAAGAGAATGAGGTAACTTTTTCAATTCTATTAAATAATCAGAGTTATAGTTATGCCATTATACTATATTTCTTTTAATAAACGGAATCCAAAGATTCATTTAATAGACAATTTTATAATATCTCATCTCTTTCGTGTATTTAAAAAAACTTAATAATTTATTTGCAAAAATAAAATAGTAGATATTTATTTGTATATGTGCTTCCATATTTAATTAACATATATTTAATGAATATTAATAAATTTATAATTTATATACTTGTATTATATAAAAAGATTATCGAACAAATTGATAAGATAATTGTATAAAATTTGAATAAATTTATTTAAAATTTTTTTACATATGTAAAATATTTTCAAGACACCGTAAATTTCATTTCTCCATCAATTTACAGGCTTAAACGTTTGTAGCATCAGTTGGTATAATAAATCGTTCACACATAGTATGTGACATAGATAAAGAACGTAACGTTTTACCGTATGTAGTTATATTCGCACTAATATAAAAAATACAAACATTAAAGATATAAATAAAGATATAAGGATAATAGAGATAATAAATAAGATAAAGATAATAAATAAGAAATAAAGATATAAATTACCGCAAGAGTCCGCCTTAATTTATTATGGCTTATTATGGCCTTTAATTCTATATATATGTTAGACTTAAAAATTGAAAACGCTCATTGAGCGAAAAAATCGATCACAACGCGATTTGGTTTCTCAGAGTCCGTCACAACGTGAAATTCGTGTCGTGACATTTTCGGAAACGCTCATGACGCTTTTTCGCACATTCAAAAAGATTACAAAGCGAAATTTGTTTTGAAGTTTTATCGATCAAAATGCAATGTGAAAATACCACAACGCATTGTGAATATTTATTGATTTCTGGTTTAAGAGAGCTGGAGTAAGGGCGTAAGCAAAATGAATTATTTTTATTTCTTACGCCTACTCTTACTCTTACGCTTACACTCGACCAATCAGAACGCAGGAGGAAAACCCAGGAAGGTTAGAACATGAAAACGGAAGATCGCTCAAAAACGTCGTTAATTGCAAATGTGTTTTGCTATTGTAATTACTTTATTAATAATTATTTAACGTTTGACTGTCGAGATGGCAACGTCACAAACTATAGCATTACTCCACCGTATTGTAGATTGAGTCAGCGTAAACAGCTTACGCCGAAAACGTTACTCCTACTCTTACTTCTTACGCTAAGCTTACTCCACTTATTGTAGACGACATTTAAGACAAATAGCAACCTATTATCAACAATAATTACTGATTAATTAAAGTTCCTATCACAATATTTTATTTGATTAAAGTAGTTATAGTATTAATAAAACTTTATTTTTTTATAATTCTCAATCAAGAAGACAAATTGTTGTCAATTGTTTTATTTCATGAATCCTTGATACTTATATATGAAAAAAAAAATATTCAAAATCGAAATTAAATTTGGGTTAGGTTACATATTGTGCGTCAATGAACATTTTCACATTTCCAGAACGCGTTTTGTTCGATTATCAAAAGAACTTCAACGCAAATTTCGCTTTGTAATCTTTTTGAGTGGCAAAACGCGTTTTTGAAAGTGCCACGACACGAATTTCGCGTTGTGGTTGAATCTGAGAAGTCAAACCATGTCGTCGGTTTTTTCACTCAGCGTTTTCGACCTTTAAGTCTAACATATATAAATTAAAAATATATTATATTGTGACATCCTGTTAAATATATTGTTTTCCGATTCAATTGAATGCACAATCGATTTAATAATATTTTTTAGAATTAATTAAATCAGAAATAATAAAATTTAATATTTTTTAAAGAATTTAACCATTTCTCCTTTTTTAATTATATAATTGATATAAACAAAAAATATGTTAATATTATATTAATCAAAAATAATATTTTAAGTTAAGAAAAAATTTTTTACTTTCAAAAGTTATATTAAAAAATTTATTATAATAAAACTTATTATAATAAAACTTATTATAATAAAAAAATTTTAGTTTGTCATTGATGTATATCAACTATTTAAGATCTTTGTTTGACAATATTTTCGAAATGATTCTTTACCTTGATAGATTCATCAAACGCTTTATTTTTAACTCTTTCGTGACCAGTGGAATATATAATATATGTCCCACATACACATAATTTGGCTTCTCCGAGTTCATTGGAACAGCAATGTACTGGAAATGATAAGACAGTTATTACAGTAACACAAGAAATAAAAATTAATTCGGTCACGAAAGGGTTAAGGAGATATAAGTAAATAGGTTAAACTTCACTTGCAAATATCTATCGTATTATTCCTTTGATTATTCCCCGTTTTCCATGTTCATTTAAATTTTATGAATGTCTTCGCTTTGTAAAGCGAAAGGTATATAATTTCATTCGTGGTCGTATTTTGCCGATTACAAAGAATTGTAGGATTGATTGCAAAAACAATTTATTATTTATACATATGTAATGCCTTCTGCTTCGCAGAATCGCACATCCTTATATATTCTCTCGCGGTCTTCTCTACAATCCTAGATTCCTTTTTGAAACTATTCAAAGAAACACGATAAATTACGCGAATAAGCGATTGAATATTCGACGAGATATTTAACCCTGTCAGATAGTATTTTTCGACTTGATAATACAAAATGTCTTTCTACGACAATCACTATTATTACATCAATAAAATGTTACTATCTCTCGTCGGCCAATGGCCGTTTCAATCTCGAATGGAGAGTAACGTAATGCTTGTTATAACATTGTTTCTCAGTTGTAGTTTCACGTCCTTGCAGGTATTTAAAATATACCAGATACACAAGAAAGCGATACAATGGAATCGAGATTGATTGTCTGTTTCCGATATAGATTTGGGGTTTGATAGCTGGAATAAGGGACTTAAATATTATCATGGAGACTGCTTCACCATTATTTATAAGCATTCTCGTTTTGTTGAAGCTAATTAATTGTTTATGTAATAAGGATAAAGTTTGTATATTACTTTCTGTCGTGCGAAATTAATCGGGTTGTAATTTTGAATCGTGCGATTTCTTCGAGCTACAGATGAAACATCTTTTAAAACGTATCGAAGAGACCTGGAAAAGGATACAAATAGGACCAGAGAATAAAATATTGCAAAATCATGCAGAACAAAACAGAACGTTAATAATAAAATATGCATGTGAGTAATCTTTGAAGAATTTTTCTGGTATTAAATAAGTATAATAGAGTATTATATCAAAAGTCTATGATATTTTTTAACGTCAACTTTTTTTACTGGATATTTATATTTCAATCAAAATATCTTCTACTACATCATCAACTATTCTTTTCCTCTTTGTTATTTTCTCTAATAATTGTAAGAGATTGAAATATTTTAAAGTCTTCAGTTTTAATTATTTTCGAGCTTTAGAAATTAAATTTTTTTTGTATTCGCTTTCAGTGAAAAAATTTAATGAAAAAATTTTTTTTATACTTTTCTTTAAAAATTCTTACTTTTTCATTAAAATATTATTTCTGGAGCAAAATGTGAAAAAAAATTACTCGTTGTAGCTACATTATATATCCTGAGTACCCTTTATTCTACAATGCCCGTCGTCGTTAAAACACTGCACTCGCTTTTACCTACGAATGAAACTTACGCGACCAGGTTTCTATTTCGCTTGGATCATGTTCTCGACGTGGACAAGTACTTCAATCTACTGATGCTTAATGGAATCCTCGGTATATTCTTCTTAATGTCGGTGTGGATAGCTGCCGATGGTATGTTCATACTTTGCACTCAGCATGTCTGCGCATTATTCGAGGCTGTACAGTAAGTCGAATACCGCGAATAAAATTGCAATACGCGAAAAAGGTGTCTATAAACAGAATTAAATTTCAATTAAATAGGTACAATGTGAAGCGCATACAAGGCTCGGATTTTGTTATAGACGAGCCGAATATAATGGACGATGAAGCGTATCACGTTATAATTAGTTGTATCAAATCATACGAATATGCATTAAAGTTAGTTTTAGTAACATCTTTAAACTGAAATACGTGCCGTTTAATTTAATGAGAAGTTAAAGAGAAATTATATAAAACTGCTGCATAATGTTAATTCTTTTGCTGTTTCATATATAGCTTAATTTATATGTATTTCTGTAATTATGTAATCATCTTCTATATCTTGTTTTAATTATAATTATGTATATATATTGCAATTTGTCTTAATGCGAAACAAGATTAACGAGACGTTGCATTCATTTAAATGAATCAGTATATATTTGTTTCATTATTTTATATGAAGATTTTCCGAGCTGCTCTCATCCACCTACGCAACACATTTCCTTTTTTTGCTAGGAAATGTAGTTGTAGCCGTAAGCTTCAGCGTAGCTGAGGTAATTTTTCAATAAATCTTAATTCTATTTGCATTTCCATTCAGTACAATTAATAAACTCGCATATTGTTTAAGTTGATAATGATGGATATTCCGTTGGATGAAACTGTCAGACTCACCGCTTGTAATATCGGATTACTCTTACATATATTTTATTTAAGTTTGATGGCTCAACAAATAATCGATTATAGCGACAAATTTCAAGAAGTAATGTACGCATGTAAAATAATCATTGAAATATTGAAAAATAAGTAAATTGCATTAATTGAAAATAAATGTATGAAAGTAAAACACATTTGTGAATAACGAATTTCATATATTTATTTGCACATAATATTTGCAAATAAATGCCACTAGTTGTTAAACGGCAATTATATGAGAAATTAATCTATGGAATGCATTAACAGTTACAGCTGCAACTGGTACAAGATTTCACAGAGATCCAAAAAACTATTGAGGTTTACATTATTGCGAGCTTCTAAACCGTGTCAAATAAAAGCTGGCAAAATGTTCGTAATGTCAATGGAAAATTTCAGCTCGGTAGGTAATATTATTTAAATAATTATTCGTCATAAAATGTTTTTGCAACTGTTTTTGCGATATCGTTTTCAGATCATACGAGCCTGCATGTCTTATGTCGCGGTGCTCACGTCATTGCAATAATAATTGTATAATAAATAATTATATAGTAGCTCCTCTAATGTGCTATAACCAAATATATTCTTCAAAAAGTTGCACATTTTATGCCGACAATTTATTTTTATGCAAAATATACTTTTTATTTTTATGCAAAATATACTTTTTTTAATATAATAAATAATATAAATATACATAGCATTTTATTACTGCATTTTATTACTGCAATTATCAATAATTGCTTAAACCAATTAACAAATTAAAACATTAGTGTTGCAGAAGATTTTACTGTGTAAGATATGTAAAAATTTTCTTAATAAATATATATATATATATATATTTATATATATATATATATATTCATATATATTCATATACATATATATTTATATATATATATATTCATATATATTCATATACATATATATTTATATATATATATATATATATATATATATATATTTATACGTTTGACTTGATATCTATGAATGGTTGATCAAACATTTTAAAAAGTAGCATTATGCATTTTCTAAATTGTACGTATCATAATGACAAACTAAAACTTTTTTGTTACATTAATTTTTCTCTGGAGTTACTTTAAAAAAATCTTATTCTTAAATTAAGGTACTAACTTGCTTAATATATTAAATATCTTTAAATCGATATATTATATAAAAATTCTTAGAAAATATTATAAATTATATTAAAATTAATTATTTTGAAAATATTAATAAATTGATTGCATTCAAATGAGAAATAATATTTTACAATTATTACCTATTTTAAGATGCTATAATAATGTAATATTTACATAATTTATATAATTTATATAATTTATATAATATTTATATAATTTGTGTAATGCAATATTTTTAAATATAAAATTAAAACAAATTATATATAATTATATATATATATATATATATATATATATATATATATATAATGCAATATTTTTAAATATAAAATTAAAATAAATTGAGACAAACTTTTGCGATAACACACAGTAAAAAATTTTGTGCTAAATTTAACATATTTCACATGTCCCAATTTATCCTCTAATTTTAATGTTAATTTAACAGAAGGTAAGTATGTAAATAAATAACACAAGTAATATGTTTAAAAATTAACACAAAAGTGTAACGCTTAAACTTTATCTGGAAATAAAGTTTATGTTAAATTAACATATTTATAATATTAAATTTAATTAAAAGAAAATGTTATTCTTACATTTTTATGATCAATAACAGAAGAAATATGTCGAGATAACATACGGAAACTGTTATAAAGAGAAAAATAACACAACTTATCTGTTCATTTTAACATATAACATATTTCATCAAAAATTCGTGCATTTACATATTAATTGTGTTGTTTTAACTCTTAGAAACAATGAATATTAACTCAACGCAGAAATGTCAAAATAACGCAATGATAATATGTTACATTAACATAAGAGTATGTTAAAAATTTAACACAAAAATTTTTACACGAGAAAATTTTAACAGAAATACAAAATGTTTTTTACCGTGTATATTTCTTATCATCCCTCGTTTAAATTTTACGAACTTTGATTACTTTCTGAAGCAAAAGATATATAACTTTGTTCAACAGACATATCTCGTCAATCACAAAGAGTTGCGCGATTGATTGAGGAAAATGACTCATTACTTATACATATGTAATACTTTGCTTCGCGATATCGTGCATTATTATGTATTTTCTTGCGGCTTTTTTGTTATGTTAGTTTCCTTTTTGATCCAAAGAAACACACGATAAATTACGCGAATAAGCGATTGAATATTCGACGAGATATTTAACCGTCTGTATTTTCCTTTGGTGGTTTGATAATGCAAAAAATGTCTTTCTACGACAATCGCTACTATTACATCAATAAAACTTTACTATCTCTCATCGGCCAATGGCCGTTTCAATCTCGACTGGAAAGTAACATAATACTCGTCATTATGTTATTTTTCAGTTGCAGTCTGACTGTTTTAGAGGTGCTTAAGATCTATAATACTAGATACATACAATAGCAATATATTAGAATCGAAACTGACCGTTTGTCCCTGATACTGTAGCTTTGGGGTTTGATAGCTGGAATAAATAATCTAAGTATTATCATGGAAAATGCTTCGCCATTACTAATAAACAGTATCATTTTCATGAAGCTAATTAATTGTTTATGCAACAAAAATAAAGTTTGTATATTACTTTCTGTCGTGCAAAGTTAATCGGTTGTAATTTTGAATCGTGCGATTTCTTCGAGCTACAGATGAAAAATCTTTTGGAGCATATCGAAGAGACCTGGAAAAGGACACAAGTCGGACCGCAGAATAAAATATTACAAAATTACGCAGAACAAAACAGAACATTAATAATAAGATATGCATGTGAGTAATTTTTGCAAGAATCTTTTTGATCATATTATTATATTTTATGTATTATATTTTATTTATATTATATTTATATTATATTATTATATTTATATTATATTATATTATTTATATTATATTTATAGTATATTTATATAGTATATTTATATATTATATTTTATATATATTATATATTAAATATTAGAGCGACATATTGAAAGTCAATATGATACTTTTTAATGTCATTAGAGATATTTATATTTTAAAATGTTCATCAAATTTTTTCCGTTTTGATATTTTTTTAAATCGTTATAAAGGAGATATTTAAATAATTAAAATAATTTCTAGTGTTAATAATCGCGCTAACAAATTTCCTTTGTATTGATGTCAATGTATGAAAAAAATTTTTCTTTTCTTTTTTTACTAAAATATCATTATTTTGGAACAAAGAAAAATATCTCGTTGCAGCTCTAATTTATACATTGACTATTTTTTATACTATGATGCCTATCATTGTCAGTGGATTGTACTTATTTTTACCTACGAACGAAACCTACACGGCTAGGTATCTATTTCGCTTCGAACACATTCTCGACGTGGACAAGTACTTTAACCTATTGATGCTTTATGGATTTATCAGTATATTCTTCATAGTATCAGTGTGGGTAGCTGCTGATGGTATGTTCATACTTTGCACGCAGCATGTCTGCGCATTATTCGACAGTATACGGTAAGACGAATAAAATTATAATGTGCCAAAAGAGATTCTAAATAGAATTAAATTTCTATTAAATAGGTATAACATGCAGCGCATACGAGGCTCGGATTTTGTGATGGCCGAACCAAATAGAGCAGACGATGAAGCGTATCATGTCATAATTGATTGCATCAAATCATACAGACGTGCCTTAAAGTTAGGTGACATCTTTAAATGTAGAGATACGTGCCATTTGACACAAGAAATCGTAGAATGCAGAATTTTTATGTAACATTAATTAGTTTGCTACTTTATATCCTAATAGCCTAATTTACATGTGCCATCTTTGTATACACATAATACACAAATACACACATACAAAGATATACAGGGTGTCCCAAAAGTCCCGGACCGGTCAAATATTTCATAAACTATGCACTTTAGAAAGAAATGTTTCAGACAAAAGTTGTATGGTTTGAAGGGGGCTATCAGATAGTGGCAATAATTTGACATGGGAGAGTCATTTGAAAGTCACGTAAAGATTACCGTCAATTTCTTAAATGGAACTCCCTATTTTTTATTAAATATTCTGGTAGCTCACGTCGAGAGCTTTCCAAAATACTATAATTAAGTTAGTTTTCATTAAGTACTTTCCGAATTATGAGGCTTGAAATCATTTCTTAATTTTACATAAACCGTAAAATCTTGTAAAATATTCATTTCTCGATTATCTTACCTTAATACTTTTATACAAAATAATGAGAGGAATCAATTGGTGTAAAGAAAAAACATAGTTGTTTTTAAGAAAAAAATATGTAATTTACAATTAACAATTACATATCTTTTTTTAAAACAACTATGTGTTCTCTTTACACCAATTGATTCCTCTCATTATTTTGTACATAAAAGTATTACATAAAAGTATTAAGGTAAGATAATCGAAAAATGAATATTTTACTAGATATTTTATGGTTTATACAAAATTAAGAAATGATTTCAAGCCTCATAACTCGAAAAGTACTGAATCAAGAAATACTTTATTATAGTGTTTTGGAAAGCTTTCGAGATAAACTACACGAATATGTAATAAAAAATGGGAGATTCCATTTAAGAAATTGAAGCTGACCTTTACGTCACCTTCAAATGACTCTCCAAGGTCAAATCATTGCCACTATCTGATGGCTCCCTTCAAGCCATACAACTTTATCTGAAACATTTCTTTCTAAAGTGCATAGTTTATAAAATATTCGACAGGTACTTTTCCGTGACTTTTGGGACACCTTGTATATATACAGGATATTCCAGATCATCCATACACCCCTTTTAAAATGAAAATAAATGGCTTCCATCAAAAATCACGAACAATTTTTAAGTAAATCAGGTACGCTCTATCAAATGGTGATATTTTCAACTTTTGATTTCGACTGAAAATACGTCATCCGAATCGGAAATTGAGTTTTTTTTTGGTGAACATGGTACTTTTTATTACAGATTCAAATTATACGTGAAAAAATAAGAAATTTTTATATCAAACGTTTTTTCTAAAAGTGCCTCTGTCAATCTTAAAATTGAAGTTCATTATTTCATCACAGTTACATTCAAGGCCAATTTTAAGATTGACAGAGGCACTTTTAGAAAAAACGTTTGATACAAAAGTTTCTTATTTTTTCACGTACAATTCGAATCTGTAATAAAAAGTACCATGTTCCCCTAAAAAAATTCAACTTCCGATCCGGATAGCGTATTTCCGGTCGGAATCAAAAGTTGAAAATGTCATCATTTGATAGATCGTACCCGATTTACTTAAAAATTGTTCGCGATTTTTTATAAAAGCCATTTATTTTCATTTTAAAAGGGGCATACGAGTGGTCTGAGACATTCTGTATACATATGTATATACATATGTATATATAATTTTATGTTAAACACATACAAGTTTAACAACATTTAACAATATTTAAATAAGCCAAAATATTTATATATATTTCCTCATTTCACATGAAGATTTTCCGAGCTGCTTTCATCCACCTACGCAACATATTTTCTTTTTCTATTAGGAAACGTAGTAATAGCTAGTAGCTTCAGCGCAGCTGAGGTAATTTTTCGATCGATAAATTTTACATGAAGCTTGATACTATTTGCGTTTTCATTTAATACGATTAATAAAGCTGTGTACTGTTCAAGTTGATAATAGCGGATCTTCAATTGGATGAAATTATCAGAATCGTCTCTTGTAACATCGGATTATTGCTACATATATTTTACCTAAGCCTGATGTCACAACGAATGACAGATCATAGCAGCAGATTTCGTGAAGTAATGTATGCATATAAAATAATTATTGAAATATCAAAAAAACACACGAGGGAATTGCATTATTTTAAAAAAATATGGAAGTAAAATCCACTTGCTATTATGATATATATGCATATATTTCATAATTATTTACATACATTTATTCATATAATTTATGAATTAATGTTACTATTTGATAAATACATGACAATTGTATGAGAAATTAATCTGAATGCATTAACAGTTACAGCTGTAACTGGTACAAGATTTCACAGAGATCCAAAAAACTATTGAGATTTACGTTATTGCGAGCTTCTAAACCGTGCCAAATAAAAGCTGGCAAAATGTTCGTAATGTCAATGGAGAATTTCAGCTCGGTACGTAATATTATTTAAATAATTATTCGTCATAAAATACAACTGTTTTTGCGATATTTTTTTCAGATCATACGAGCCTGCATGTCTTATGTCGCGGTGCTCACATCATTGCAATAATAATTGTATAATATATTTATATATGATGGAGTCTTTTTAATGCGTTATAATCAATCATATTTTTTAAAACTTGTAAATTTTATGCTGATATCAATTTATTTTTATATAAAATACGAGCTTACAATAGATAATATAAATATATATATATATATGTACAAGTATTGCAATTATCAACAATTAACATAATTCCTACTTTTAAACTTATTTTATAAATAAGAAATTAACTTATAAATAGAAAAAGAAATTAACTTATAAAAAGAAAAAAACACCAAAGTATTGGAAGATGCGCATAAATCAAAATTTTTCACATTGAAAAAAAATATATGTATGTAAAACATATCATATTACGCACATATAAATATTCTCCATTTGATACTTTCGTTTCCAAGTGCATTTGCTACCCTGAATGATCCATCAATGGTTTCGATTAATGCAATAAATTTAACGTACAAACTTCAAGAGTACAGTAAACAAGCCAGTAAAGAGAAGAATTAAAATATAGACAAGAAATAAAAGACAAGAATTAAAATATATATTGATAAGAATAACCTTTTTTTTATCGATTTTTTTATATTTCTGCTAAATCTGAATTTTCAGCAGTTATAATACATACTACTAGTATATTCGTCAAAATGTGAAGAGTTTTATAGCAATTGCTTTGCTCAAAATCCTGCAGGTACAATTTCAATTTTATGGGAATATTTTTAAAATGATGAAATATATTTTTATATTATTATATTATATAATCTTTCTGATCTTTCTATCTCTTACATTCATTTTATAATAAATTAATAATAAATTCAAAAATACTACGTCCGTTTGTAAATAGTGCATTTTGTGAGAAGCTATCTCCTCAGGAATATCAGTTTCAGGTTCTCGAAAATATAAAATTTGTCATAAATTCTTTAACAAAAACGTGATTTGAATAAACACATGACAATCGCGATACTATCATAAGAATCTATATAAATTGAACAATTTTTCGATAACGACAAAAAAGAATAACGGAGAGAATATTGCGAAGTATAGATATATAAACTATAAGATGTGACTGACTCTCTAAAATCAATCGCGACGTAAACATCACAGATATATTGGTACAATGAATATTCGATCGCCCCTAAGCCTTTCATCATTCTAGCAAGGGTAATCAGTTCTGTAAATATCTGCAATTTCTCGTGACTATATATTTCACGGACTATGTCTACTTTATTCCCTTTGAGAGAATTTTTGATTAGATTAAAATTTGCGGACGATATCGGCAATACAGCAGTCGTAATCGAGCGGTGAAAATGGATACACCAAACGATATATTTCAGTCTCGACAATACAAATACAATCGTATATTACTTTCATTACTGGGGCAATGGCCCTTTCAAAAGAAAAGAGACAGGTGGATTGTCTTTCTTGCCGTGTCATTTATTGGCATAACGCAGTTCATTTCTCAGGTACAATCGCATATTGCGATTTTTACAATATTTTTGTCGATTTAAAAAAAATATATATATTTATTTATTTATTTATTTATTATATTTATTTTTTATTATATATATATTTTTCTAATATATATATTTTTTCTTTCTCTTCTTTTTTTTAAATTCATATCCTTAATAATATATTTTTAAAAATATATATCTTTAATACAAAACTATTAATTATATAAAACTACGTGATAATTAAATAGCGAGCACTAAGAGCCTACAAAACGCGGATGGCAATGCGTGAATTGTTTCGAACATTAATTGTTCGCGAAAAATTTTTAAGACACATGCACATATGCCAAGTTACAGATTCTCTTGGTTTGAGACTTCTATAAATTTTTAAGACACATGCACATATGCCAAGTTATAGATTCTCTTGGTTTGAAACTTCTATAACACCCCCTTTTACCCCCCTGGAGAGATGTAGACAGGAAAAATATCGGGGCGAAGTCGCTGAATCGGGAATCGAATCCGAGTCTTTCGCTTGCCGGGCGACTGCTCTTACCACTAAGCTATTCAGCCCCACACCG
This sequence comes from Camponotus floridanus, assembly GCF_003227725.1. Classification (NCBI taxonomy): domain Eukaryota; kingdom Metazoa; phylum Arthropoda; class Insecta; order Hymenoptera; family Formicidae; genus Camponotus; species Camponotus floridanus. The sequence continues at coordinate 16,348 of NW_020229273.1, read as the reverse complement.
ACACTTCTCCTGTACGTTTTTATTAATCGGTGGAAATAATGAGAACACGATAATTAGCTCGACGTGTAGTTAAAAAAAAAAAAAAAAAAAAAAAAAAAAAAATTTTCGCGAACAATTAATGTTCGAAACAATTCACGCATTGCCATCCGCGTTTTGTAGGCTCTTAGTGCTCGCTATTTAATTATCACGTTGTTTTAATTATATAGAGCCGAATTATTTACCAATTTATTTAGAACTACACGTCGAGCTAATTATCGTGTTCTCATTATTTCCACCGATTAATAAAAACGTACAGGAGAAGTGTCGGTGTGGGGCTGAATAGCTCAGTGGTAAGAGCAGTCGCCCGGCAAGCGAAAGACTCGGGTTCGATTCCCGATTCAGCGACTTCGCCCCGATATTTTTCCTGTCTACATCTCTCCAGGGGGGTAAAAGGGGGTGTTATAGAAGTCTCAAACCAAGAGAATCTATAACTTGGCATATGTGCATGTGTCTTAAAAATTTATAGAAGTCTCAAACCAAGAGAATCTGTAACTTGGCATATGTGCATGTGTCTTAAAAATTTTTCGCGAACAATTAATGTTCGAAACAATTCACGCATTGCCATCCGCGTTTTGTAGGCTCTTAGTGCTCGCTATTTAATTATCACGTTGTTTTAATTATATAGAGCTGAATTATTTACCAATTTATATATAAAACTACATTTTTAAAAACAAGAGAGAAATAGGGGTAAACAGTACAGTTATTAACCACTCTACAATGATTGGCCACATTTTAAAAAATTAAAGATTAAAAGAAAATACTATTAAAATGTTTTTAATTACAAATAAAAAAATATTTAATACATTTTTTTGCTTCAAATACAATTAATATTTAATTATTTTCTATATATTACAATTAATATAAATAATGACTAAAATGACTTTGGTAACATACTTGAAAATTGTCGCCATTCAATCAAAAAACCGTAAGAGTGAAACCAACAATTTGCAAATTTTTTAATGTTTTTATGACATATAATTTTTGTTTTCGTGATAGACATGCATTAATAAAGTTTAAATTTTGTAAAAAAAATTCATATTGATGAAAATAACATACATATTTTAAAAATTATATATTATATTATGCCAACGACTAACATACGATTGACGTTTTACAACAGTAATTGGCCATTCGGCCAATGTTTTGTGGTTATGGAAACTATGTGACAGTTATTGGCCTCTTACATCGAGTGATAGATAAGACAGTAAGTTATATTTGTTATTACTAAAAAGATATATTTTTCAGCTGTAACCATATTAGAAAAGAAAAAACTTGCTGAAAAATTAAAAGAACAAAAAAAATTAGCAAGATTACAAAAACAACAGGAAAAAAAATGATGTAACAAAAAGTTAAAAAAGAAAAAATTGACAATAAAGAAAATACTGATGAAAAACCAAAAATAACAAGGAAAAAAAAGATCAGGCAATTTTAAAACCAAAAATTTTGAAAAATGAAATATTTCCAAAAAAAGTCCGTTTAGTTAAAAATAATACTTGTTAAACAAAATTTGTTTCTCTTGTTTATATTATAATATATAATAATTAATATACAATTAATAATAATGTTTATCTCATATGTTAAATATATGTAATAAAATATATATTGATTTAATAATTTTAATTTTTTGATGGCAAATAATTTCTTTGTCACTGTTTAATTATCTCATTCAATTTACTCATTCTTGCATGGATAAAGGCCAATCACTGTCAAACTGTTAGACAATAACTGTGTTAATATGGCCAATGACTATCTTTTTTGACAGGATAAGTGTTTTTTTACATAATTTTTATTAATTCCTAAATTTTTATAATGGATTTTATTTTATTATGAATCATTATTATTTTTTACAACTATTAGTAGTAATTTTTTTTTCTAAATTATTAAATTCAGGTTAATAATTCAATTTTTGTTTTGCGATCTTGCTTAAGTGACCAATCACTATACTGTTTACCCCTATAAACACATCTGTAAAATATAAAACATGTTAGGAATTAAAAATATTGAGAATTATTATTAACGACGTTTTCATCTGGCTCAAATTTAAGATACTTGCTTTAGTGACGTTACGCGGTGATCTAGATGCAACACTCGAATGCGTAGCACCGCTTTTAGTAAATTGCCTTTGCGTCGTTAAATTAACAAATTTGGTTTACAATATGAAGGGGGTATGTAGAAAATCTCGCCGTATATTGTTCTCGATAGTCAAACATATATAATATATATATATATATATATATATATATATATATATATACAAAGTGTCCCAAAAGTTACGGACCGGTCGAATATTTCATAAACTATGCACTTTAGAAAGAAATGTTTCAGATAGTGTAATTGTTAATTGCAAATTACATATTTTTTTCTTAAAAACAACTATGTTTTTTCTTTACACCAATTGATTTCTCTCATTATTTTGTACACAAAATTAAGGTAAGATAAATATCGAAAAATGAATATTTTACGGTTTATGTAAAATTAAGAAATGATTTCATAACTCAAAAAGTACTGAATCAAGAAATACTTTATTATAGTGTTTTGGAAAGCTTTCGAGATAAACTACACGAATATGTAATAAAAAAATAGGGGATTCCATTTAAGAAATTGAAGCTGACCTTTACGTCACCTTCAAATAACTCTCCAAGTCAAATCATTGAAAATATCTGATGGCCCCCTTCAAGCCATACAACTTTTGTCTTAAACATTTCTTTCTAAAGTGCATAGTTTTTGGGACACTCTGTATATATATATATATATATATATATATATATATATATATACACAATTACATTATTAAAGAAAGGATATTTCAAGCCATAGATCAAGATACTTCTTATGCACATACAAGGAGATTGGCAATCGTGGAACATTGACAGCGAATTTAAAATTTTGTACAGATTCGCCGAAAGTGGAAGAAGCATTACAATCGGTTATGCCAGTAATAACTACTAATTTTACTACATATTAAAAATAACTACTAATTTTGCTACATATTAAGATGATAGAAATTAATATAAAAAAAGTTTAGATAATATAATTATATTAAATAGTTATATTAATAATATATTTCCTGATATGTACAGTTAGCACACACAATTTATATATTTATTAAAAATTCTTTCAATTATTTGTTTTGAATTATCTTTATTAAAAGCATTATTAAAAGCATTAAATATCTTTATTAAATTATTATTAAAAGCATTAAATATCTTTATTAAATTATTATTAAAAGCATTAAATATCTTTATTAAAAGCATTAGATTAAATATTCAAACTTAATTTCAAACATTCAAAATATTTTCAAATATAATTCTTTAAATAATAATGCATGGAGTTTAGGTGGCATGTACGCTTTCGGCAGCCTATTCCCGTTCTTGGCGATAATTCCGAAGATAATTGGCAAAAATGTAACTTCCAACTATTCGACGCGGCCAGTGGGATTTCCATATCACGTTGAATATTTCGTGGATCTCGATAAATATTATTATCCCGTGCTGATTCATAATTATTTAGCCACCGCCATTCGACTCACTATCATAGTCGCATCCGACACTTGCGTGATTATTTTGGTTCAACATTGTTGCGCATTGTTTTCAATCATCAGGTATGATATAATGATATAAACGATATAAATAAATTTGAACAAAATGAAAGAAATGTATATTCTTCGTTTCATTAGATATCGGATGGAACATATACGAAAGGCCATTAAAGAAGACAAGCAGTTCGCTTTCCTCGAGGAAGATGATAAGGTTTACAAGAATTTCATACATTGCATTCGAAAACACGAGGATGCCATACAGTTAGTGCTCATATATATGTTTACATAATTGCATGAAAAACGATCGTAATTTTTTATTTAAATATTATAACATTAAAGAATAATTTTATTTAAATATTATAACATTAAAGAATAATTTTATTTAAATATTATGACATTAAAGAATAATTTTATTTAAATATTATAACATTAAAGAATAATTTTATTTAAATATTATAACGTTAAAGAATAATTTTATTTAAATATTATAACGTTAAAGAATAATTTTATTTAAATATTATAACGTTAAAGAATAATTTTATTTAAATATTATAACATTAAAGAATAATTTTATTTAAATATTATAACATTAAAGAACAAGGAGGGGAGAGGGACGGCTGAGGAAACAAATTTATCAAATTTGCTAAATAATTTTTTTTTAATAAGATTCGCGAATTGCCTGGAGGCTATTTACAAACAGGCACTCTTCGTGGAAGTCGGTTTGATTGTATCAATGATGAGCTTATCAGCTCTACAGGTTTGTATTAAATATATGTATACAGGGTGTATGATAACTTTTTGCAATCCCGAAGTGTGAAGGTAGATTGGCTCAAATTAAGAAAGAGTGTCTTCTTCTGTTTTGCGATATTCGCAATAATTAACGAAAAATTAATTAAAGAAGACCAGCCAATTTGTGCAAGTATAGGTTTTTCTCGCCACGCGTTTATATTCGCATGGATTGACTGATCTTCTTTAATTAATTTTTCGTTAATTATTGCGAATATCGCAAAACAGTAGAGGACCTTTCTTCTTAATTTAAGCTAATCTACTTTCGCACTTTGGGATTGCAAAAAGTTATCAGACACCCTGCATAAATCCGCGCAATTTTGTGCATTTATTTATTAATTTCCCGCCGTTTCGAAACATATAGGCGACCAATGATACCCTCACACCACAGGTCGCTGTTCGACATGGCGGATATATAATGGCTCAATTAATACACTTATTTACTGTATGCTGGTTAGGCCAACAAATAATCGATCATAGCGATCATGTATATACAGCAATGTAAGCCGGAATATAGATTTTCTGTCTATTAAATTTTTTAAGATGCAAATAACAAGTATATAATAATGTAACAAATAAATCACAATATTAATAAAATTTTTTAATATTAGTTATCGAGGCGAATGGTATGAATCATCATCCAAGTCTAAAAAACTTTTAAATATGATAATGTTGAGGAGCATCTCACCTTGTACATTGACTGTTGGAAAAATCATGGTCCTTTCTCTTCCTAGTTTCAGCGCGGTAAGAGCTATCATAATTTCCTTTATATAATGATCTTCTTTTTAACAAAAATATTTTCTTTTTTCAGGTCGTACGTGCATCTGCTTCGTATTTTACAGTCCTACAATCTGTACAGTAAAGTATAAAATTTTGGAAATTTCTTTTCTGAAAGGTGTAAAATTATCGATGTAAAAATATGTATGATACTCTACTATTTAAATAATGATAAAAAAGTGCTACTCACATTTATGATAAAATAATCGAAGAATATTAATATACTCATGCGTGTATTTCATTATTTTGATAAAGCATTACCATGTTTCTCACGCTAGATTTCTAAGATAATAATCATGATTCAATGAAATATAGATGTTATAGTTGTGATGTGTTGAACTTGACAATATACCGATAATACCAAAATTTTTATTACAAAATGTAAGTACGGGCTATAACATCATAACTGTGTAAAATCAATCATAAAAGAGCATTACATATCCCTATGATTAATGTTCGATCGCTTCAAACCTTTCATCTAGTAGAATCGTCAATCCGGTATATAAGCGTTGGCAATTTTTCTCGTGATTATATTTCACTCGCTATATCCATTATTTTTCATCTGTGAGAGAATTTTTTATTAATCTGAAAAATCGTGAGGCAATGCCAGCGATATAGTAGTCTCCAACCAGTGCTGAAGATGGATTCACCGAGTGATATCTTTCAGTCTCGATTATATCGACTCAATCGTGTGCTGCTTTCATTACTGGGACAGTGGCCTTTTCAACAGGATAGACATAGACGAGTTATCTTCGTTACGATATCGGTTCTTGGTATAACGCAAGCCATCACACAGGTAATCATTCGATATGTTGTGATTATAATTTATAATCACCCGCAAACCATTTTTATATATTTTTTTTTATTTTACGGAGGAAAATATTTTCTATTATTTCATTGACTATCATAAAAATATGTTTACAAAAAATATATATATAGATTTATACAAAGCATATAATTTTATTAATTAATTTTATTATTAATTTTATTAATTAATTTTATTATTAATAAATTTTATTAATAAATTTTATTAATTTATTTAAAAGGGTTATGTTGAAAATTGTTAAATTTAATTCTGCGTTTATATTTTTTGTAAAATGTACATTTTGCATCGATATCTTTTCTTGACGCAAATGATTGAATTCAAGGTATTCGCTTTAGTAACATTACGTCACGACTTAATCGCAACGCTTGAATGTATACCACCCCTCATGGTGGATATTGCTTGCATCGTTAAGATGATAAATTTAATATGCAATATAAGAAAGGTATGCATACACAATTGGTATATCAAACGCGCTAATTTCACATTTCTAAATGAATGAAATTTTAAGCCATAGATCAAAATACTTCTTATAAGCATACAAAGGGACTGGCAATCGTGGACTATCCAAAGCGAATTCGAAATTCTGTATAAATTTGCGGAAACTGGAAGAAGCATAACAATCGGCTATGCTAGTAAGATATATGGAATAGTTAACAATTTTAATTTTTGAGATAGTTAATTACTAACAATTAACTTTTATGCGTAGACTTATGTAATAATTGTAAAAAAATTAAGATATTAAAAATTAATTAAAAATTAATTTAAATATATGCTTCAAATATAATTCATTTCTCAGACGGATTATCTTCAAATGCTCCTAATTTAAGTTTTAGTGCGTTAAAAATCTGAACATAATTTTTTTCTAAGCATTGCTTAAATATAGGTGGCATGTATGCATTCGGCAGCCTATTTCCACTAATGGCGATAATTCCGAAGATTATTGACAAAAACGTGGTTTCCAACTATTCGACGCGACCAGTAGGATTTCCATACCATGTCGAATATTTCGTAAATCTCGATAAGTATTATTATCCTGTACTAATTCATAATTATTTAGCCACCGCCATTCGGCTGACTATCATAGTCGCATCCGATAGCTACGTGGCTATTCTGGTACAACATTGCTGCGCACTGTTTTCAATCGTCAGGTATTTGATAATAAATTGACTAATTGTAAGCAAAATGAATTTCTTCTTTTCTGAATTTCTTTGAAAAATGAATTTCTTCTTTATTTCGTTTATTAGATATCGATTGGAACATATACGAGAATCTATCGAACAGGATAAAGAACTCGCTATGCTCGAGGAAGATGATAAGATTTACAATAATTTTGCTTACTGCATTCGAAAACACGAAAATGCCTTGCAGTTAGTAATTAAATAATTAATAATTAGTATTTAATTAGAAATTAATTATTAGTAATCGTTCGATAATAAAGGAGAATTTAAAACTTTTTAATTTACATATTTTAAGAAGAGATAATTATTAAAGGTTTTCTTTGAATAAGGTTCGCCAACCTTTTGGAAACTGCTTATTCAAAGGTGTTTTTCATAGAAGTCGGTTTAATTATAGGGGCTATGAGTTTGTCAGCTTTACAGGTTTGTGCTGAGAAATAAAGAAATATGTATATATATGTATGTATATATATATATATATATATATATATATATATATAGAGTGTCCCAAAAGTCACGGACCGGTCGAATATTTCATAAATTATGCACTTTAGAAAGAAATGTTTCAGATAGTGTAATTGTTAATTGCAAATTACATATTTTTTTCTTAAAAACAACTATGTTTTTTCTTTATAGCAATTGATTCCCCTCATTATTTTGTACATAAAAGTATTAAGGTAAGATAATTGAAAAATGATTATTTTACTAGATATTTTATGGTTTATGCAAAATTAAGAAATGGTTTCAAGCCTTATAACTCGAAAAGTACTCAATGAAGAAATACTTTATTATAGTATTTTGGAAAGCTCCCCAGATAAGCTACACGAATATGTAATAAAAAGTAGGGGATTGCATTTAAGAAATTGACGATGATCTTCACTTGACTTTCAAATGACTCTCCCATGTCAAATCATTGCCACTATCTGATGGAACCCTTCAAGCCATATAACTTTTGTTTGAAACATTTCTTTCTAAAGTGCATAGTTTATGAAATATTCGACCGGTCCGGGACTTTTGGGACACTCTGTATATATATATATATATATATATATATATATATATATATATATATTGTGAGCACATTGTGATAACATAATGTACGATTTTGTAAGTTCTAGTTATGATTAAAATCGTTTCGAAACTTTTAGGCAACCATTGATAGCTTCACTCCAGAACTCGCTCTTCGACATGGTGGTTACATAACTGCTCAATTACTGCATTTATACATCGCATGCTGGTTAGGGCAACAAGTGATTGATCATAGCAGTCGTGTATACACATCGATGTAAGCCAGAATGTAAAATTTTTGTACACAAAAAGTTTTTTAATGTCACAATTAAATGCAACAGTAAAAGAATAAATAAAATGTAAAAAGTTTTTATTACAATTTAAAAAATATATTAATAAGATTTTTAATATTAAGATACAAATTTTTTACGTCTTAATATTAGCTATCGAGGCGAATGGTACGAATCATCACCGAAATCCAGAAAACTTCTGAACGTGATGATGCTAAGAAGCACTTTACCTTGCACGTTAACTGTTGGTAAAATCATGGTTCTTTCTCTTCCGAGCTTCAGTGCGGTAAGATATATGTTGAATTTAATCTACATAAGAATGTTTTCTATTTATTGATCAGAATATATATATTTTGCGCATTTCCATTTTCTAGATTGTACGTGCGTCCGCTTCGTATTTCACCGTTTTTAGATCTGTACAGTAATTGAAAATTTTTTTGAAAGGTATAATATTATTATTGGTATATAAGAATGTTTAACATTATGTTGTCTAAATTATGATAAAATATATTTATGCAAAAACTATTATAAATTAGGATTAATTTAGGCGCTTCGATTCTGATAAAACATGTGTGTAGTTTTCGTGACTAACGAACATTCAGGAAATCTTCAATAATAAAACCTAAATATTCTCTTGATGAAAGAAAAAGCATTATTCTTCAAAGCAATCAGCATTAAACGACTGTACCATTTCGACTCATATATATAATGTGACTTTTTCTACATATGAGTAAAATTTTCATGTCTCTTTTATTTGAGTCAAATATACTACGACAATAATTTCAATCGAAATAGTCCTTTGGCTTATGTCTCTTGTATAATTACATAATTTACTAACATGATTTTGCAATTATAAGAATTAATCTTCATTAGTCTATATCGGTCTTGTGACACAAATATGTTATTGACATGCGTTTTGCGTGATGTACGGCAATTGCAATTTAAGCGGAATTCTTTATACAGACAACCTATTAATTGTCTGCGACAATTAAAGTTAAATAAAATTCTTGATGAGATATTTGCAATCTATGCGTCATTCTTGCAATAGCAACGATACATAAAAGACAGTATGGATAATATCAACCAATTTGATCAATTCTTTAAAAATTCGCATTACGACTTTATTCGCCTGATACTAAGTATTAGCGGTCTATGGCCTTTTCATACGTTAAGAAGACGCTGGATGATATACCTCGCAATGATACTCGTACTCGGACCTTTTACATTTGAGGTAAATTAAAGACAAATGTTTTGTCACATTTTCAAGTTTTGTATACTTTTTAATTTTTGTTTATGTCTACTGTCTATCAAAAATTATTGAATTTAAATATTACAGTAATAATTATGTTAATTAACGAAATTTATACTAGAATACATGTATAAATAGATTTATATATCAATTTTATATTCTATTTTAAATATACTTGACAACATAATTTACAATCGGACAATTCAATTAACATTACATGTTATTATAATGTGTTATATATGATTATTATACATTTGCCTGATATAAATCATGTGACAAATATAGATATTGGGATTAATGAGTATTGGGTATGATACCTTTGGACTAATCGATGCTTTGCTAATATTATTTCTCAATATAGTGACCATAATTAAAATGATTTATGCAGTATATACGTTACCAAAAGTGGGTAAACAAAAGTCATAAATGCCAATAATAAAAGTACAGACGAAAACATACATGATTTTTGATCATAAATTTTCTTTGTATAGATAAAATTGCTTCTAATAAATATGCAAAAATATTGTCTTTCTTCAAAGTTGGATGAAGAGACTAAAATATATAATTCGCATGGGTTATATGGACGAAAATTTGGATACATTTATATAAGTGAGTTTAATAATGCAGTGTATTATGTGCATAATAATATAGTTCCGGAAAAACAATAAAAATTTAAATGGATTTTTAAATATATTTAAATAGATTTTTATATAAATTCGGTCTTCTAAATAATTTTAAACGACTGAATTTATATAAAAATCTATTTAAATCTTTATTATTGTTTTTCTGTACTTATACACATACATATATATACATACATATATATACATATATAATTTATAATAATTATTGAAACATATATAATTTATAATAATTATCGATATTTTTGAAAAAGCATTTCACTTTTTATAATAATGATATATTTATTTGATAATAACCTTAAAAATTCGACGTTTTATATAAATTAGCTTTGTTAATCGGTCACATCATCATGTACCAATCTGTAACATTATTGACCAAGCTCATCAATACAAAATCCAAAGTGAAGGATACATCGTCAAATAAAAAAGAAACGCAAAGAATCCAAACGGGACTATTTTATCTCGTAAATTATATGATCGATGTAGACAAATATTATGTTCCAATTTTCATACATATGGCTATATGTGAAATATCTTATGTGCTTCTAATAGCTACATTCGATATCCTGTATGCAACATTGGTTGAATACTGTTGTGGATTATTCGAAAGCTTGAGGTAAATATATAATGAATCTTGTCATATGTATAATGAATCTTGCTCTAAATCAAAGAAAATTTTGTTTAAATTTTGTTAATACATTTTTTAAATACTTGGACACTATAAAATTTCAGATATAGATTAGAAAATGCATTCAATTTCGAAAACAATAATGGTGGTTTAATATTAACGCAGAATACGTCTTATTCAAATATCGTATACTGTATTCGAAGACATATCGAAACGATGCAGTGAGTATATTTAAATGGGTACATTTCTCGTATAATAATAATCTCAAATAATATCTTCATGCATTAGATTTATTGCTATTATGGAATCGATGTACAACATACCTTTCTTTGTATACATGGGGTTTCTTGTAATATGTTTAAGTATTGCAGGATTTCAGGTATATACGTTTGAGATGAAATTTCTATGACACGTTTTACATAATTAATATACATAATACAATTATATACATAATATAATTTTACATGATGCACAAAAATTATTTTATATAAATTATAGAAAGTAATTAATTTAAAATTGAATATATGATATTATCATATATATGTTACTCATATTATGCTATCTTTTTTCAGATGATAACAAACACGGAAAATATAAATAATTTTATAACATATTGTATTTATATGAATGCATTATTAATCAATATATTTTTTAAAAATTGGCAAGGTCAAAAGATCATAGATTCCAGCGAGAAGATATTTGAATCCGTGTACGTTTTATACAGCATCTAGTAATAGCTTTTTATAATATTTTTTTATGAAATCGCCCATCAGATTACAATAAAAATGTAATAACACAGACGTCAAATAAATACATGAAATTATATATAAATACATGGAATAAACCATAGAAATTATATATAAATACATGGAATAAACCATGGAAATCTTGCGAAATTTGCAGATATAACTCAAAATGGTACAATATGCCAATAGCAACACAAAAGCTTCTTATAATGATAATGATGACAAGTAAAAAACCATTGAAACTCACTATTGGCAAACTCTTTGCAATGTCATACATAACTTTTTACGCGGTAAGTATAATTATTTCATGAAAAGACGTGCTTTATGAAAATAAAAAAATTTGTTTAAGGTAATACGCACATCATTATCATACTTCATGCTATTGCGCTCTCTACAATAAATATTTCAAATACAATTCATATTTATATTAATATTTTAATAACTGAAGAGACGTTACAGTTTATGTAAATAATTTAATAAAATCCTGAAACAATTGTTATATAATTTTTCCAATAAAAAAAGTTTTTTTAAAACAAAAAACAAATTTAATTTTTTGAAAATTGTCATACAAATATTTATTGACATGAACAATTTTTCATAATTACTATTAGTATTTAACAGTAATTTTTTTATAAGTTATAAAATTTTAACAAATAATATCAATATTTAGCAATTATTTATGATGAAATTATATAAGTCACATATTGATGATATAATACTTGAATAACTGAGACTGCATGCAATAGACTCGAAAACTTTTATTAACAGCAATAAAATAAACTAATTGAAATACTTTTCACTTTTATCACAAGATGTCATTTCTTTCAAGGCAAAAGAAAAATTAAAACCTACTAAAAGAAATTTGTAGAATAATATTTTCTATAATTTTCAAATCATACGATTCTCTTTCATAGAATTGATTGAAAATTTACTTGCAACAGTACCAAGCTATAGAAAGAATCGATAAAAGTTCCTTTTATTCTCAAAATTCTGTCTTTCATCTAATGCAATCAATGTTTATATTGTTTCGCAATCTGCAAAAGAAATACTACCTTTAATCCTCGATACTTTTGAATATAACCAACTGCGCAATCGATCGCAAATAGCTTTTAATAGTAGTAGCTTGTTTCACAGCATGAATGTGTTGACAACATGTGCATGTCGCATACACATGGCAATCAATATTAAACGGAATTTATATTAACCTTATAAAGATAAAAAATACGACAAGTATATAAAAAAATCAAAAAATTTAAAAAAGTGATAAAAATAAAATATTTAAAAACCGATATGAGATCTATAATACTATTAGCCAAGTACAATAAATTATGTGATATTAATTCGTAATCGATACTAAATGAATTAAAATTACTTTAATTCCTAATGCATTTTTTATATGATGTACATAATTTAAAAAAAGCTTTACACAAATTCTAAATCGCATAAATGACCTTCAGATCGAAGTAAGATATGAAAACTTGGCGTGATGGAAATCTTGCGAAATTTGCAGATATAACACAAAATGGTACAATATACCAATAGCGACAAAAGGATTAACTTACGCGCTTTGATTCTGATAAAATATGTATAGTTGTCGTAATTAACGAACATTCAGGAAATTTTCAACAATAAAAACCTAAATATTCTCTTGATGAAAGAAGAAGCATTATTCTTCAAAGCAATCAGCATTAAACGACTGTACCATTTCGACTCATATATATAATGTGACTTTTTCTATATATGGGTAAAATTTTCATGTCTCTTTTATATGAGTCAAATATACTACGACAATAATTTCAATCCAAATAGTCCTTTGGATTATGTCTCTTATACAATTTACAAACTTTTTACATAATTTACAAACATAATTTTGCAATTTGAAGAATTAGTCTTGATTAGTCTATATCGATCTTGTGGCACAAATATGTTGACATGCGTTTTGCGTGATGTACGGCAATTACAATTTAAGCGGAATTCTTGATACAGACTACCCATTGATTGTCTGCGACAATTGAAGTTAAACAGAATTCTTGATGAGATATTTGCAATCTATGCGTCATTCTTGCAATAGCAGCGATAGATAGAAGACAGTATGAATAATATCGACCAATTTGACCAATTCTTTAAAAATTCGCATTACGACGTTATTCGCCTGATACTAAGTATTAGCGGTCTATGGCCTTTCCATATGTTAAGAAGACGCTACGTGATATACCTCGCAATGATACTCGTACTCGGATCTGGATTTACATTTGAGGTAAACTAAAGACAAATGTTTTGTCACATTTTCAAGTTTTGTACATTTTTTAATTTTTGCTTATGTCTACTGTCTATCAAAAATTATTGAATTTAAATATTATAGTAATAATTATGCTAATTAACGAAATTTATACTGGAATATATGTATGTAATAATGTAGATAGATTTATATATCAATTTTATATTCTATTTTAAATATACTTGACAACATAATTTACAATCGGACAATTCAGTTAACATTATATGTTATTATAATGTGTTATATATGATTATTATACGTTTGCTTGATATAAATCACGTGAGAAATGTAGATATTGGGATTAATAAATATTTGGCATGATACTTTTGAACTAATCGATGCTCTGCCAATATTATTTCTCGGTATAGTGACCATAATTAAAATGATTTATGCAGTATATACGTTACCAAAAGTGGGTAAACAAAAGTCATAAATGCTAATAATAAAAGTACGGACGATAACATACATGATTTTTTATCATAAATTTTCCTTATATAGATAAAACTGCTTCTAATAAATATGCAAAAATATTGTCTTTCTTCAAAGTTGGATGAAGAGACTAAAATATATAATTCACATGGGTTATATGGACGAAAATTCGGATACATTTATATAAGTGAGTTTAATAATGCAGTGTATTATGTGCATAATAATAAAGTGCAGAAAAAACAATAAAAATTTAAATGGATTTTTTAAATAGATTTAAATAGATTTTTATATAAATTCGGTCTTCTAAATAATTTTAAACGACTGAATTTATATAAAAATCTATTTAAATATTTATTATTGTTTTTCTGTACTTATACACATATATATACATACATACATATATAATTTATAATAATTATTGAAACATATATAATTTATAATAATTATCGATATTTTTGAAAAAGCATTTCACTTTTTATAATAATGATATATTTATTCGATAAAAATCATAAAAATTTGACGTTTATATGTAAATTAGCTTTGTTAGTCGGTCACCCCATCGTGTTCCAATCTATAACTTTATTGACCAAGCTTATCAATACAAAATCCAAAGAGAAGGATACGTCGTCAAATACTACGCAAGGAATTCAAATGGGACTATCTTATCCCGTAAATTATATGATCGATGTAGACACATATTATGTTCCAATTTTCATACATACGGCTATATGGAAATATCTTATGTGTTCCTAATAGCTGCATTCGATATCCTGTATGTAACGTTGATTGAATACTGTTGTGGATTATTCGAAAGCTTGAGGTAAATATATAATGAATCTTGTCGTATATAATGAATCTTGCTCTAAACCAAAGAAAATTTTGTTTCAATTTTGTTCATACATTTTTTGAATACTTGGACAATATTAAATTTCAGATATAGATTAGAAAAATGCATTCGATTACAAAAACAATAATGGTGATATAATATTAACACAGAATACGTCTTATTCAAATATCGTATACTGTATTCGAAGACACACCGAAACGATGCAGTGAGTATATTTAAATGGGTATTGACATTTCTATCGTATAATAATAATCTCAAATAATATCTTCATGCATTAGATTATTGCTATTATGGAATCAATGTACAACATACCTTTCTTTGTACACGTGGGGTTTCTTTTAATATGTTTAAGCATTGTAGGATTTCAGGTATATACGTTTTGATGAAATTTCTATGACACGTTTTACATATAATTTTACATAATGCACAAAAATTATTTAATATAAATTATAGAATATAATTAATTTAAAATTGTATATATGATATTATCATATATAGTTATTCATATTATGCTACCATTTTTTAGATGATAACAAACACGGAAAATATAAATAATTTTATAAAAACATTACAGTTATATGAATGCATTATTTAATCAATATATTTTTTGAAAATTTGCAAGGTCAAAAAGTCATAGATTCCAGCGAAAAAGTATTTGAATCCGTGTACGTTTTATACAACTATCTAATAGCTTTTTATAATATTTTTTATAAAATCGCGCCTCAGACTGCAATAAAAGAATAATAGTACGATCGTGAAATAAATACATGGAATTATAAATAAATACGAAATAAATCGGAAATGTTGCGAAATTTGCAGATATAAACACAAAATGTACAATATGCCAATAGCGACACAAAAAAGCTTCTTATAATGATAATGTTGACAAAGTAAAAAACCATTGAAACTCACTATTGGTAAAACTCTTTGCATTGTCATACATAACTTTTAAACGCGGTAAGTAATATTATTTCATGCAAATACGTGCTTTATAAAAAAAAAAAAAAATTGTTTAAGGTAATACGCGCATCACATCATACTTTATGCTATATGCGCTCTCTACAATAAACATTTTGAATACAATTCATATT